>NW_007726499.1:431966-433648 GCF_000696425.1 Galeopterus variegatus | reverse complement strand
CTAATAAATGTTAGAGGTACTGGTCTTCTTGTACCTCTTAGATTAGTGCTGTCCTGTATAAATCCTATTTCAGGGCTACTCCACAGCATAGCCCTGAACTATAGATGAGCCATAACTTTTAATGAGCCTCGCAGATTACTTTAAAATAATAATGACGAAACCACTCCCGCCCTTCAATTTGGACTGGCAAACTGTCTTTGCCCTCTAATTCACAGTTATAAGTGTCACTAGCACAGGACCTAGGAGTCACATGGTGAGCTTTCTGGGACCCCTGGGAGGAGCTTCTCATCTCCCCCTATTCACTAAGTCCTAAAATTTTAGCTAGAGGTGTTTTGGGGGGGGGTGTTTTGGTTTGGTTTGTGAGTTCTTTTGGCTAAAGAAGTCCCCAGGGTTAGTTTGTAAGAATTGCCATAACAAAGTACCACAAAGTGAGTGATGTGACCAACAGAAACTGTCTCACAGGTCTGGAGGCCCGACATCTGAAATCAAGGTGTCAGTAGGACGCGTTCCTTCTGAGGCTGTGCCTTGCTCACAGACGGCTGTCTTCTCCCGCTGCCTCCTCATGGTCTTCACTCCATGCAGCTCCTGTGTCCACCTTTTCCCTTCTTATACAGATATCGGTCATAGTGGATTAGAACTCTCCCCAGTAAACTCATTTTAACTTGACTACCTTTACANGGTCCAGGACAGTGGTGGAACTCACCACAGGGATTGACATGACAAAGAGAATCTGGGAGAAAAATGTGAGGTGGTGCTTCACAGCCCGGTGCGGAGGGACTATTGACCATCACGTACTCTCTGTAAAGCCAGGATCAGAGGACCCAGGGCCCAGGGCCCAGGTGACAGCAGACCAAGGATGGCCACAGAAGGCTTTGGAAAGACCAAACCCAATCTGAACTTGGGGACTTGTCCTGAAATCCCACCAGAAAGTGCTCACTTTTCTTTAAAGACTAGGAGGGATGTGGCAACTCATGCAGCTACTTGGCATTGAAGCAAACTGGAAATAAGAGGCTAAACTTGCTTGTTAAACCATGACAAGCTACAGTCTGTAATTCTACCATATGCTTCTAAATTGCCTGTGTCTGTACAGTTTGCTCTCAGAAATTCTTCACTCGCCAAGAGAATATTTTCCACACGGGCCAGCATTGGGCTACGCTTGTAACCCAGAGAGTGTAAGGGGAGGCATCGGTCTACAGTCTGTGTCACCCCACCTTCTACCCTGTGAGGTGGCACCCTAAGAAGGCGGTGAGTGATGGAGAGCCTCCACGAAAAGCAGATTTGCCACGCGGAGCCACGAAAGCATTCTCTGGATCACTAAGAACTTGGTATTATTTAAAATTAGCACTTATCCTAAATCAAGCCAACGGTCAGGGTGAGGGACACAAAGGTCAACATCTCAGACATCTGGAGGAGACACTGATCCCGAGGAGATGTATTATTCTGAAAAGAATGTGCAATGGAGGAATATTCTTCCAATACACAGCTAACTGTGCAAGCTTAGGTAAGTTACTTAACTCTTGTGATTCTCAGTGATATCTCAAACCAAGGATTAAAACATCTATTAGGCAGGGTTGCTTGGATAATTAAACAAGACGACACAGTATTCATCTGCAATAGATAGCTAATAAATGTTAGAGGTACTGGTCTTCTTGTACCTCTTAGATTAGTGCTGTCCTGTATAA
>NW_007726499.1:426547-431369 GCF_000696425.1 Galeopterus variegatus | reverse complement strand
ATCGGTCATAGTGGATTAGAACTCTCCCCAGTAAACTCATTTTAACTTGACTACCTTTACAGAGACCCTATCCTCCAATACAGTCACATTCTGCGGTACTAGGTGATAGTACTTCCATGTATGAATTTGGGGGGATACAATTCAACCCATAACGTCCCCCAACCCCACTCATGTGCACTTTTGCTAACAAGGGTATGGGAGGGCAGTGTTAGCTGGCACACCGCCCCCAAAATGGCATGTTCCCACAGTTGGGGGAGAGATTCCCACTCTTGATACAATATTCACCCTCAGCAAAGACTCTCCCAGGGCAGCTCACAAAAAAGGCATGCACTTTGCCTGTCTCAGGCTGACCACTTTGAAGACCAGCAACAAGAGTGGATTTCAAAAAGTTCATGGAAAGAGTCATGTTATCTCTTAATTCCATCCACAAATTTTTTGAAGTGCCTTTATATTTTTAGAGTCTGGACCTATAGGCTGGGACTATCTTCACAGCCATACTAATTGTCATGCAGGCAAGGACCTTCACCATGGTGGCATTGATGTGTGTGCTGGCCTTGCACATCAGACACCATACATAGCTGAGGAATAGAGGCTGAGGTTTCTCACCTCG
This sequence comes from Galeopterus variegatus, assembly GCF_000696425.1. Classification (NCBI taxonomy): domain Eukaryota; kingdom Metazoa; phylum Chordata; class Mammalia; order Dermoptera; family Cynocephalidae; genus Galeopterus; species Galeopterus variegatus. Next base: position 430,759 of record NW_007726499.1, on the reverse strand, counting down.
CATTTTGCCCAGCAAGCTACAAAATGTGGTGGCTCTGTTAAATCTCAGGATAGGAACAGCTGGAAGGTCTCACTCTTGCAGAAAGAAGGAGCAGGTAGAGAGTTAAAGGAAGCTCAGTGCTGCAAGTGAAATGCGGAAAGAAAATCCCCAGCGTTCTGCTTGCTTTCATGTTTGGTGGCTAGGAGCTTCAGAGGAGCCTCCCCAGCTGGCTGTCTACCTTGGGGATGGAAGAGGAAGAGGAGTCAGGGCAATTCTCCCCGGAGATTAACACACAGAAAAGAGGGCGAGGGAGAGGGACATCTTTGCAAATTCTGTTCTGAATCTCCTAGACAAATTCAAGGCACTGATATCAGGGCCCAGTGGACAGATGCTGAAAAGGAGGCCATATCACTGTGAGTAGAGGATGTGCCTTTGCTGGTGGCCATCTCAGCCAAAGCAGTAAGTTTTTCCCTTGTCCTTTTGGATAAAATGAGCTTTTCTTGGCTCAGATTTAAGGTGAAGCCAGGGGACACCTCCTCAGAGCCATCCCCCCTGAAGGCTCAGGCCCCAGGCTGCAGTGCCAAGCGGGTGTCCAGGCGCCCACGCCAGTGCCCTTCACCTGCAGGAAGTCTGAGCCCTGACCTCCTCCTCTGGGCTGCAGCAGGCTTCTTTCCACACAAGGTCCTCTCCCAGCCTTCTTCATTTTCCATATTCATGTTTATGAAAATTAGAAACCCTGAAGATTTAATTAGGGGCCATGTTGAAAGAGCGAACAGGCAGAGCTTGGCAACTGGCCGAGAGAAGCTCGCAGGCTCAGGGATGGGGGTGTCTGAGCACTTAAATGGAAGAGAACAGTGGAAGGGTGTGCAGAGGAACCCCCAGTGACGGTGGAAGCTGGTTCCGGGCTCTTCCTCAAACACAAAGCTGAAGTGCTTTTGCCTTAGAACAGATCATCTAAAAGCAGAAAACACCCTTCAGCCTTTTTTTAAAAATGCCTTTTGAGCGACAGTCTTAGTCATTCTACAGAATACAAACCCTAAATATCCAGGAGGGTCCTGGTGTGAGGATTCCCTGGTGGTGCAGGGAAGGCATCCTGTGGGCACTGAGGCACTAAGCAGACGTGTCCTTGCAGTGGTACCCCCCGAGCCGAGAGGCACCGCAGGACAACACAGTCCCATCAAGGTCTGTAGGGGTGTGCAGAAGCTGTTTGCACTGAACCCTGCATTCCTCTCAAGACAAAAGTGTGTGAGCGTTTTTAGCTCTGGTTTGGCTACCAACTATTATAGCTGTGTGACTTAAAACAAGTTCCTTAACCTCTCTGGTCTCAACCCCATGGCATCGTTATGAGAACTGAATGAGCAAATGATAATATATTAAGAGCATCCCCAGAGGGCACATAGTAATTGCTCAATAAATGCCAATGCTTCCTATTATCGTATTTACCCCCCGTAACACTTAACAGAGAACACTTAGGCTGGGCCTGTGTTCTCTGTGGATATGCCCCATAGACACCACATAGCACATAGCAGGGATGCTAGTTTTGGCTTTTCCTTGGATCAGTCTCTTGACCTCAGCTTCCTCATCTGAAGAAGGGAAATAAAGATTCCTGCCTGCTGCTCTGGGCGCCAAAATGAAACCTCAAATGGGAAAGTGCTCTGGGATCTGTGATGACACGAATTAACGTTTTTACATTTGATTCAGGAGCACACTCTCTAGAGTCAGACTAATTTCTTCACAGATTCTCATTCTGTTTCTTAGGTAATTACTTTACTTCTCCGAGCTACGGTTTTCCATCTGTAAAACAGGAATAGGAAAGGCAAACATCTTATAGGTTATTGTGAAGATTTTAAAGTATGTGCAAAATACTTAGAAGAGTGCTTGGCACGTTACAAGCATGACAAATAATATCTGTTAGTCTTATTCTTCTTTTACAGTTATTGTTGTCATTGTTATCAACAGCAGTCCATGCAGTAATTGTGGTCGTACTTCCTCTTTTAGGATTGCTGGTCACAGTAATCTTCCAGGCTTACACATCACTGCCGGAGACCCTTCCCACTTATAGAAAAACTTGGTTTTCCTTCCTCCCACAGTAGCCACCACCTTAACTGGGTTCTTTCCACACCACAGCTCAATAAGCCAGACTATGCTGGTTTTGAGTTTTAACATCCAGGTGCTGTAGGTCAAAGTCCAGGCCTGCCTGTTTCCAGCTCGCTCGGATGAATTTCCCATTGTTGGGATGCTAGACTAATCTTCTGTAGGCAGCACAAGGAGAGACAAGGTTTCTCTTGCCAGGAAAATCCAGTGGGTGATGATGCCAGAGGCAAAGGTATGTCCTCTGTGCGGGGCCAGTTCATGCAGAAACGGCAGCAAGCCAGCAAGTGGAGGCCTTGATTCCTAGGAAGTCATAGGTCCGGCCTCAAAGGGCTGCTCTTACAATGAGGCAGAAAGATCCATGTGATCAGAGACTGTACTAGTTTCCTATTGCCGCTGTAACAAAGTGCCATCAACATGGTGGTTTAGAAGTGAAGGGGGTTGCAGGGCTGCATTCCTTCTGGGGATTCTAGCAGAGAATCTGTTTTCTTGCTTTTCCAGCTTCCACGGCTGTCTACATTCTTTCCTTGTCTTGTGGCCCCTTCCTTCATTTCAAAGCCAGCAATTTAGCATCTTCTCTGTCTGACCTCCCTGCCCCCCTCTTGTAAGGACCATTGTAATGACATTGAGCCCACTTGAATAATCCAGTATAATCTCTTCATCTCAAAACCATTAGTTTAATCACACCTGCAAAGTCCCTTTATAATGGAAGGTAACACATTCACAGGTTTCAGGGAGGAGGACATGGACTTCTTTGGGGAGATTATTGTTCAGAATACCACAGAAATGAATTCGGGGCACCCACAGATCTCATTCCAAATTGCCAAGGGGAGCTTTCACAGAATGTCAGCATTTAGGCAGGTTCCTAGGATGTGCACCTGGAGTGGCTCCCTTAGGTCAAGGTCAATCTGAGGGAGTTCGAAAGTATCCCCAGGCCAGATTAGGAGGTGCTCAGTAAACACCCATAAAATGTTGAGTGACTGAGTGGCCCTGGCTTCACTACTTGGACCTTACTTGGGTTTGTCACATGTAAGCTGGAGAGTGCCCGCCCTGCATATGTTCCAGAGTTGTTGGGACAGTCTAGGGAGGGAATGCAGTGAAAGCACTTTACAAACCTTGGAGCACTCATCAGAGTCTAATTGCTGCCACTCCTGAAAATAATCACAATAATGTGTGCTATTATGCCTGTTCCATGCTTCTGTTGCTTTGCAACTATGTACTTGATGCCTGGCTTGTAAACTCCACAACTGTAAACTGCAAATGTAAACTCCACCACTCTAACTGGAAGCACCACCAGGCCAGGGACTCGGTCTGCTTGCTCAGCTCACACAGTCGAAGTGCAGCAGATATTTACTGAATCAGTAAATGACTCACATATGTTCACCTCCAGACTCTGAACTTCTCAATTGCAGGGACCACATCTTGATTCATCAGCAGCCAGCATAATGCTGGCACCAGCACGGTCCTTAGGTGCTGGATTAGCTTCCTGTGGCTGTACAGCAACAGGAATTCCTTCTCCACAGTTCTGGAGGCTAGAAATCCGAAATCAAGGTGTGAGCAGGCTTGCACTTCCTCCAGAGGCTCTAGGAGAGAATGCTTCCTGGCCACTTCCAGCTTCTGTGGCTCTGGCTGTTCTTCGCTTGCAGCAACGTTAACTCCAATCTCTGCCTCCATCTCCAGTCTCTGCCTCCATCTCCACATGGCCTTCTCCTCTTCCTGTGTCTTTTCCTTATTCCAAAATCCTTAACTTAATTACATCTGCATTAACTCTTTTTCCAAATAAGATCAAATTCACAGGTATCAGAGCATAGGACTTGGACATATGGGACCACCATCTGAAACACTGTATAAGTGACTGTTGAATAACTGAATTAACAAACCCAGTACTTCCCTGCTTCACAATAACTGGAATCTAGTTCTGTTTGGTTTGGAACAAACCGGCTGGAAGGTCCCGAGGGCTTTTCAGGGAGGCTTCTCAGCACTTACACTGAATCTGAGCTCTAGAGTGGGCAGCCCCTTGGGTGTCAAGACAACAGGCACCCCAGGGAGCCCTTGGCTTGGATGTGTGTGACACACCAGAGGAAATGGAGCTGCCACTGATAGGGAAGCCCACAGTTTGGGTGACAAAGAGCAAGAAAGGAA
>NW_007726499.1:389628-426075 GCF_000696425.1 Galeopterus variegatus | reverse complement strand
GAAATGGAGCTGCCACTGATAGGGAAGCCCACAGTTTGGGTGACAAAGAGCAAGAAAGGAAAGGGTGGAGGGAGTGATCCCAGGTTGGCTGGGGAGCTGGGCTTGCACCAACTAGAAGCCAAGGGTAGGATGTCCCAGCAGGGTCACAGCTAAGTGACTAGGACACGGCTGCACTGGAACAAGCCGGCTAAAGCAGGATGAGATGGGCCCAGCAGAGCGAGCGAGGCTGGTGAGGGGCACCCTCCCCAGAGCTTCCACTCCAGGTCGGCTGCAGGGAAGCCCACAGCGACACCAGCCTGCAAATAGCCTGTCAGGGTCGCTGGCCCACTCTCCCCTCACAGATGAGGAAACTGAGGCCCAGAGAGAGAAAGGCCTGCCCCCAGGGTACAACCAGCTAAAGCCCCGCTCTTGACTCCAGGTCCAGTGTCTTTCCTCTGCATAAAAAGCATGGCTGTCACCTCTATTCTGGGAGCCACAATCACATGACCATGTCACCCAGAGAGTCCTCCAGTCTCTGTGAGTGGTACACAGAAAGTGACAGGCATGATCAGAGTTCAGTGCAGAGCTCAATATTGCTTAAAATAAAGCTAACCTGAGACATGAATAATAGTGGGTGGTAAAAATTTATTCAATGAAATTCTTCTGATGGAACACGCCGTCCTTTTTTGGAAGAATTTCTTGATACACGTCTGCAGGAGCCAGGCCTTCAGGGGTAGGAGGTATCTGCCTGGGAAGACTCTAAAAGGGAGAGGAGAGGAGGAGGAAAAGGGCAGAGACAGGGGAGAGGGGAGGAGCGGGAAGGAGACAGAGATGGAGTGGGGCTGGGACACCTTGAAGCTAGGGTAACGTGCCCACAGGGGACAGTCTGCTCCATGCAGGTCGCGGCCTCGCCCTGATGCACCTCCATACCGTCTCCTGTGTGACCCTTCAGTGGAGCCTGCACCACTCAGGGATGCTCAAGGCTCTGGAGAGCTCAAAGGAGAGGCTTACTTCTTGTGGCCGCAGAGATGACAAAAGCAGCAACAGGGCAGAGAAGGCCAGGAACAGCACGTGTGCAGACATGTGCACACAGGCGGGCAGCAGAGGCTTGGACTGCCACAGACTATGCAATGGCGGTGGGCTTGGGCCATGTCGTCCTGGCCTCTGAGGAGCAAGGAAGCTCCAGCTGACACTTGGGTTACATCTTTTCACATTAGGAGTTCAAAAAATGATAGTTAATTGCCATAACAATGATGGGATGACTGTCACAGACAAGTTGTGTGTTTAATTGTTTCTCTTTTTAGTTATCCCATCTCTCCACACCACATTAAAATGGACCATTTCCCAGCCAAGCCCGCTCTGGCTTAGCCCTCAGCTTGCCCACAGTGACACACACACATCAGACGGGCGCTCTTACCCATGCGCACGCGGGCTCGCCCTCGGCAGGCACGCACTAACACCCCACTCCCCTGGCCCAGGGCTGAGACCCCACATCAACGCCCTCCTCTCACCCAGGGCCAGGGCCTGCACCACCCCCTCTCCCCCATCAGCCCCTCTGCTTTCTTCTGCATCCCAAATCTCTCCCTTCACGGGCTCTTCCTCCGAAGCCCACCATTCTGTCAAGTTCTTCTCAGCCATGAAAAATGGTCCTTCCCCTGGCCTTGCACCCCTCACATCCCCATCTTACTCTCTCCTGCCTTCACTCTAAGTGGGCCTTCTCCATGTCCCCAGCACCCACACACGTGACATTGCTGCAGACTGCCTGCAGATCCCCTCCAGGGCACCTTCCCTCAAGCGGGCGACCCGGCCCAATGACTGTCAGGAGCCCCTCTGTCCATCCTGCCTCTAGTGCCACTGGCTCTGGCTTCCAGGAGGACCTAAAGCTTCTCCTGATCTGTGGTAGGGGTCAGGTCATGCCAGGAACCCCACGTGCAAACCAGGGGGAACCTCCACCTGGCACCACCCCATGGAGGCAAAGTGTGAGTACTGCTTTGTGCTGTTTCATCGGGGCCTGGTTATCCAAACCCTGCTTTTGGGAAATACAAAGCACCAGTCTGGTTCTCACAGCTCTTTCTGGCCTCGAACACTCAGAGAACCGAGTGAGCATTCAATTCACAATTCCTTTGCAACAGGTATCCAGGCTATGTGGGGAAATTTCCAAAGCTGTGTTTTCTCTCAGGATCTTCTCTCCACAGGTAGCCAGGCTGAAAGAGGGATGAATAAAGACTTTGAGAATGGACCACAGCCACAGAAGAGTCACCTTGAGCGGGCTGGGGGAAGCCCTCTCTTGTGTGGACAGGCTCCAGCCCCAAGCAGCTGGCCCAGGCGAGCAAACAGGGGAGGGATGATCTCTCCTGCTCGAGGCCAAGTCAGCCATGCAGCAGCCCTGCAGCTGCCTTCACGCAGAGCTGTTCTGGGTGCACAATATGGTGGGTGCCACCCCTTGTCTCCAGGGGGCGCCCAGCCCTCTGGAGATGCCTTCTGGGAACTGAGACATGCTAACTGAGGGCTGGAGCGCCATTCACAGACTCTCCACTAGAGGTCAGCTCTGGGCGAGGGCAGGCTCTGCCACTCCTCCCAGCTGGGAGCTCCAGGGACATCCAGGGGCTCAGGGCTCTGGAAGGAGCTACCAGACAGGTTGACCCCCCACCCCTTGTACCTGCTGAGTCCTCCATAAATCAGCTCTCAGAGGCACCATGGCCCAGCACCCTTCCCCTGAGGTCAGAATGAGCTGACTTCACACCCGGCTGCCCAGGCGACCCACACACGTGTCCTGGCCAAGAACCCATGGCACAGAGGGAACCCAGAGTCCAGGGAGATCAGAACAGTTGTGTTAGAATTGCCTATGGAGCCCTGTACGTTTCTCTCACCCTCTCGTAGTCTGCTTCTCCTGCACCCACAGGGCAGGGAGGGAGGATTTTGAGGAGCAGAGTGCTTGACTGTCCCTACCTAAGAGTCATGGTGGGAGAGCAGGTGGGGGTGTCTGGAGCCCTTTTTAAGAAGACAAATAAAAATGTGGCACACGGCTGGGTGTAACCAAGATGTCTTGGCCTAACCAAGCTCCAAGAAGAAAGCTCAATTTGTAGAACACATAAAGTCAAAGCTGACCTGGTCAGGGGAGGGTAAACAGACTCCCACCCTCCCAGTTCAGCTCTGAGCAGCTGCTGAGGCACCTCCTGGAGAGACTGAGAGTCTCAAGGACACAGTGTGAAAATCGCTGGGCCAGGCAGCCTGAAGCCTTGGGCATGGCCATAAGCTCAGGCAGCCCCGGTTGAAGTGCACAGAACAATCTCCCATCTGATGAAGGGAAGGGGGATACGAAGCAGGAGGAGACCCTCCTCATGCCAGGGCAGCCATTCTGTTGACAAGATGAGCTCTGGCATCCACCAAAACCCCAGAAGAAAACTCTGGCCTTCCAGCTGGATTCCTGGTGGGCTGAAATGGGCAGCCCAGGGTCTCTGAGCATGCGCCCTGCTGCTCCTGTGGCTGCAAGGCCCAGCCAGACGGCCTCTGGGCACTGGAAGACAAGGAAGGGCGTCCTCGAGGCTCAGACACAACCTTGCCTGCTGGCCCTGCCCTCCACCGTGTGTGGTGCAGCCAAGCCAAGGCCCACAGGAGGGGCCTTTCACCAGGCAGGTCCTTTTGGGCCCAAGCATGCTATTTTGTCACATTTTCAGTAAAGACTGAAAGGGCATTTTACACTGCCGTAAGGGGGGCTCCCTGGAAAGAGAAACCAGCTCTTAAACATAAGAGCAACACATATGCATAGAAGCCCCACACATGCACATACATGAACCTCACAGATACAAGACGCACATACATACCAGTGTGTGGCTTACACACGATTATGGCCCACACTACAGCGCAGTGAGGCAGTGTCGCAGAGCGGTCAGGAGTGTGGATGCAGAGCCGAGAACGCTCTGTTCTGTCTAACTCTGCGTCCTCAAGTAAGTTGGCCAACCTCTCTGAGCCCTTGTTTTTTCATTTATAAAAGTGCTTGTGTTAGAACTATCTACCTTCAAGGTACATTATGAGAATGGGCTGGGAAACTTACCCGTAAAATCCTAGCCTGAGATCTGTGACTCGCCATTGGGATGTGGCTGCATGTGATCGTGACGGCACTGCGTGCGGGGGGTGGGTGGTTCTGGAAACCAGGAGGCGCTGGCTCATACTCTAGGTAATCAGCCATGGCCCTGGCAGCTGTTGCTGTCTTTAGGCCAGCTCTCCAATTCCAGAGGTCCCTGGGGAATAAGGATCCTTAGCCCGCTAAGTGTCACAAGACCTGCAGCATGTGGCCCATCAGAGGGAGGGAGTTTGGACACTTTCGGCCAGTCTGCTGCTTGCCTGGACAGCCCAGGAGTTGATGACAAGTCTCTGTGGTGCAGGCATTGACCACAGGGAGACAATGAGAGAGAAAGAGAGCTGGGATAAATATAGAGAAAGAAACTCTAAATAGAGCGGTGACAGATGCAAAGAGAACGAGCAGAGATGGTCTGTATATAGAGCCCAGCTTAGGAAGACTACACAGCCAGCCAGCCAGAGACCTATTGACAGACAGACGGCCAGAGAGAGGGACCATTCTCCAGGATCACGGGCCTGCATAATTGCACGTGTACAGACTCCCACAGTTGAGGAAAGAGAAAACAGGATGGAAACAGAGAGGCCCATCCACCTATGACCTTCGCGTCCACCTCGTGCCCGGACTCCCCAGAGCCCTTCCCTCTCAGCAGCTGTGTTTCTGCCAGGCTGCTGGCCACGGGACCCACATCGTGCCCTGGCAGCGATGGAGCCCCAAGGGGCGGGCGGGGGGGGGGCAGCGCGGGTCACTACTAAGCCGAGGCAGGAGGGGGAGGAGCCGCGGCTGCTTCAAACAGCTCAGTCCCCAGTGCAGCCACAGGCAATTACCAAAGAGCCTTCACTTGTCAGCCCTGCATTTTAATGGTATTAATGAGACCTTGTGCAATTTTCTCCCTGGATAAGGTGCTTTTCTTCTGTGATTCCTGGGCCCTGCGAGACTGCACCTCTCCCCTGTCCTGGCTTTGCCCACTCTGTGCAAAAGCTTGGCTGAGATTCTTTCTGTCTTCTTTTTATGATTGTAATTAATTCTTTCTGAGGGGGAAAAGTGAACGTGCTGTCTATGTATCTAATCATCTGCCATCTCTTCGGTAATTCACCTGCAAGAGGAGTTAGCTGTCATCCTCCACTGTGGGATGTGGGTCGGGGGAGAGGGCAGAGCAGGAGAAACCAGGCCACAAGGTGCCCAGCCCACCGGCTCCTTCATGCTTCCCTCTCCTTGGAGGGGAGCTCGGTCACATCTCATGCACACTGCCCACGTGCTGACCACTGACCCTGGGCACAGGGTTGGTTGTGGCAATAGTCACATCTGACATGGCCTCTGCCATCCTAGAAACTTGTGCCCAATGGCACATGCAAGGTGCGTTGGGGATGGGTTAACTTGCCTGCAAATACCCTTCTTGTGGGTTCTCTCTGGCTCCCTCCTGCCTCTCTGAGCATTCTCCTTCATCTCTTTTATTGATTACTCTTTTGTCCACCTGTCCTTTAAATGTTGGGGTTCCCCAGGTGGGTTTCCCTTTCTTTACCATCTGCTCTGCTCACTGTACAGCACTAACTCAAGAAGTCCTCTCACCCTCAGGATCCACTGGACAAAGATTCCAGGCCCTGAGCCAGGCCCAGGGAGCAGAGGGGAAAGACCAGTCCCTCAAGGAGCTCATTCTTCTAGGAGAGCAGCCAGAAACACAACAACGATAAAATCAACGAGCTCTATGTTTGTAGAATATGAGAAGTACTGAGAGCCCCACAGTTTTATTCTTTTCCGGAAAGTGAAGATTTCCATAGAGTGTCATAGGGTTGTTGGGCTGATTGAATAATGGAAGGTGCCTAGAACAGCGCCTGGGAAAATGGTAGTGCTTAGTGAGTTAGGACACGTGTGATAGCCTGAGCCCGTGGTTAGACCCACGTCAGTCTCTAGCCTGGGTTCTTCCTGTGGCTGCAGGTGAGCATCTCTGGCCCTGTCCATGTAGACATCGAACAGAATCTTCACATCCAACATGTCCCAGTGGAACACATCTCCCATCCTAATGTGCTCCCCACACTGACAGCACCACCATTCACTCATGGCTCCAGTTGCCCAAGCTAGAACCTGGGGGCCACCTCCCCCCAAACCAAAACAGTCCCATGTTCCAGGAACTCCACCAGGGTCAGACTAAGCGATAAAGACCACTGAACTCAAAGCATGTACATCCCTCAAAAAGTTAAACATCGAATTAGCTTATAACCTGGCAATTCCAACTCACAGGTATATACCGAAAATAACTGAAAATAGGTACTCAGATAATCTTCATACACGGATACTCACAGCAACACTATCCACAATAGCCAAGATGTGGAAACAACCCAAATGCCCATCAGTGGGTGAATGAATAGATGAAACGTGATGTATCACACAATGGAATATTATTCAGCCATAAAAAGGAATGAAGTACTGAAACACTCTATAACGTGGATGAACCTTGAAATAATTATGCTAAGTGAAAGAAACCAGGCCAAAAATGTTACATATTGTATGATTCCATTTTGTGTGAAATGTCCAGAATAGGCAAATCCATAGAGACAGAAATCGCACTGGTGGTTGCCAGGGGTTGGGAAGAAGGGGGATAGGGAGAAACTGCTTAATGAGTATGGGGTTTTATTTTGGAGTGATGCAAATACTTTGGAACTAGATAGAGATGGGTGGTTGCACCACACTGTGAGTGTACTAAATGCACCAAATTTTTCACTTCTAAATAGTTCATTTTATATTATGTGAATTTCATCTCAATTGGAAGAAAAAGCACATAAGGTTTTCTCTGAGGAATCTGTTGTTCTTGGGCATAGACTCCTTTCTGTTACCAGCATAGAAATGCCCGGCCCTTCTGGGCAAGAGAGGCTCAGGTACTGAGGCTAAGTGGGGAAGATATGGCAAGAAGATCGATACGTGGCTTGTAGGAAGCCTATTTCTTCCCCAGGCTCCTCTTCAGGTGAGCTGCCCCACACACACACACACACACACGTCCCCACCCGCTGCCTCCATGGGAAGGCTGCAATCCTGCTAGTATAGGGTTGGCTGCCTGGGGAAGGGGGCCTTCCCTGCATAATATACTGACACTAGCACTGAGGCCCCACCCCAGCAACCTGGAGGCTCAGAGCAGCCCTGCCACTATCTGATCCTCATAGCAGGATGCAACTCCACCTTTTCCCACAGGTCGCTGAGAGAGAACATCAGGGGAATCCTGCTGCCCTGGGCTCAGCTGCATCCACCTGGACTGCTGGGGCAATGCTACTCTGGAAGCTCCCAGGATTAGGAGCAGGAGGACTCTGTGGGCCACTCCTCTGCAAGGTGTCCACAAGGGGCTGGGGCATGGGCATTTATTAACAGGGAGGGAGGGGCTCTGGTCATAGCAGCAGGCCAGAGACCACAGCCAGGGGCTCCTCCCCATCATGCCAAACAGCCTTGTTCAACGTCTGGTGTGCATAAAAATGCTCCTGCCTGGAGGAGCCCCAAGACCTCACACGGGGAAGGTTGGTCAAGGGATGTTCATGGTGATCCATCTCCAGAGCACTGCAAGCTGTAGGGCCCAGGGAAAGCAGCCCAGGAAAAGCAGGTGGAGTGGTGAGATGTTATTCAGCACAGGGGAGCCCTTACTTACAAGTGCCCCTCCTTCCAACACCAAGCTCGAGTACTGCAGTGGCTTAATAAACCACGGAAGACCAGATGCTACCACAGGGAGCCTGGACCCATTAGCATCTCGGGGCACCCGCACCTCCAGCAGCACCGCCCAGGACTGGGGGCTCTGGTCTCTCTGTCCTCGCTCCACCCCTCTGTCTGTCTGACTCTCCTGATCTTTGGGTTCCAGCCGGTGATCGATTCTCTGCTTATGTCTCGTTTCATCTCATCATCCCACTCCATCTTCCTTGCAGCATTTTCCCTTTCTTTGAGCAATTCCTGCTGCTCTTCTCACTGGGGAGGGATGGAGGGGAAAGGGACAAAGGGCATGGAGGGTCTGTGTGCCTCCCTAGACAGCTGCCCTGGTCGGACACCCTGCCTCCTTCTCTTGAGATTCTGAGGTGGTGATAAGATCCCCTTGGATTTTTATATTACTCGTTTCCCAAACCACTAAAGTCATATTGATTTTCCTCCTTAACATTTCTCCTTCCCTTCCCACCCTCATCCCCATACACCTGCCTCAGGCCCTTCCGGCTCTCACCTGCCTCACTGCAGCAGACAGCAGCCTTCTAACCCACCCTCTGTCCATCTGGTCCATCCCCAGCCCTCCCCTGCAGAGACCTGAGCACTCCCCTCACCTGCTCCAGGAGTCTCAGAGTGTGGCCGATGCACCACCCACATCAGCGTGCCCTGGGACCTGGTTAGAAATGCAAATTCTCGGGACACATCCCAGACCTACTGATTCAGAAACTCTGGAAGAGGGTCCAACAAGTCGGTGCTTTAACAAGCTCTCAAAAAGCTTCTGTTGCCTGCTAAAGCTGAAAACCACTGACCTGCTTAAAAGCCTTCAGTGGCTCCCACTGCCAGGTCCAGATTCCCTAGCACAGCATGCAGGACCTCTGGGACCTACTCCCTTCCCATCTTCTGGGTCCGGAGTCCTCCTCAGCCCTTACCACCAGCCCCTTCCCAACACACCTTGCTTCAGCTGTTCCCACCTGCCAATGGTTCCCTGAACTGGGGCTGTGTCAAGCCTCTGAGTCATGCTCCTGACCACTGTACAACACTGCCTCACTGCACTGTAGTGTGGGCCATAATCGTGTGTAAGCCACACACTGGTATGTATGTGCATCTTGTATCTGTGAGGTTCATGTATGTGCATGTGTGGGGCTTCTATGCATATGCGTTGCTCTTATGTTTAAGAGCTGGTTTCTCTTTTCAGGGAGCCCCTTACGGCAGTGTAAAATGCCCTTTCAGTCTTTACTGAAAATGTGACAAAATAGCATGCTTGGGCCCAAAAGGACCTGCCTGGTGAAAGGCCCCTCCTGTGGGCCTTGGCTTGGCTGCACCACACACGGTGGTGGGCAGGGCCAGCAGGCAAGGTTGTGTCTGAGCCTCGATGATGCCCTTCCTTTTCATCCAATGCCACCCCCTGACTAGCCACATCCCTGTTGCACTTAACTGTCAGCCTGCAGCTCTCTCTCTAGACTGTGAACTCTTTAAGGACAGGGCCACATGTTTGCACCCTGCACATATGTGGGAACTGATTCAAAGCCAGGACTTCATCCCCTGGGTCATCACAAGATCCCTGTGCACACACTAGCACACAGGTATGTTTGTTTCATTTTACTGTTGGGGTCACTGTTACTACAGTGGGGTTATTGGGCCCCTGGAGGTCTCACAGCACACTCATTGCAGCTCTCCCAGACCTGCACACTTGATGGCATGGCTTCTGAGGGCACCTAACAATGGAGCTGGAGTCCAGTGACCTGTGTTTGAATCCTAGTTCTGCCCCTTTCTGGCCCTGTGACCTCATCTGTAAATGGGCTCTTAAAAAAAAACTCCCAGGAATTATTGAACAAAAGTTAGGTAAGTGTATATCTGGATTTGAGTGCCCCTGAAAGTAGAGCCTGAGACAAGGACTTGGGTGCAGGTAATTTATTTAGAAGTGATCCTAGGGAGTAGGAGAAAAGATCTGGGGAGAGCACGACAGGAAAGAAGAAACACCAGTATAATTATTGCTGTAGATAAGGGGAGCGGGCTCCATCCTGCGGGAACCTCTGAGAAGCATACATAATGTCCCCCTCCCCTGCCAAACTGTCATCCAAAGGACGGGAACTGGGCACATTAATCACAGCTCCCATCTCCCATTGGTTGAGGACTGACATGGCCACTAACTCCCTCACTTCCAGACGACACTTCAGAGCTGCTCTGGTTTGCAGGTGCGTGGGATTTTGAATCCTCAGGGAAGGCCTGAAGCAGAGAAGCAGAGAGGTGCGAGGTGCCCTTGAAGTCTGAGCTCACCAGGAAATTTCCACCGAGCTGCAGCTGAAATCAGGTGAGCCGAGATGCTGCAAAATGGGACCCTGAAAGCATCTGCTACAGTCTGTGAACACGCACACCCATCGAACATTGTGATTACCTCTAACGTGGCCCTGTGTCTTTGAACTGAGATTGCCTGTCTAGTTGTCAGTGTCCTCTACCTGACAGTGATGTCCCTGAGGGCAGGGAGTGTCTGTCTTGCTCATCACTATATTCCCAATACCAAAGACAGAGCTCCACACAGGGGAAATTCTCAAAAACATTTGTTGAATGACTGGATAAATGAAGGTATATTCCACATAATGGACTCTCAAAGCAACCACACTATTCAGACTTTCTGAATTGAAGGAGAGAGTGCACTGTTTGCTAATCAAGTTACAGAGTATCATTCAGGACCAGAGGATTGGAATTCCTTTCCCATTCAAGATGGAGCAAAAGAAACCAGGTTTACCCTCTGAGTTGAAACAACAAAAAGCCCAGACGAAATATACAAAACAATGGCACTCAACACATTGGGCATTGGGCAACTAAGGAGGGTTATCCCCAGGAGACAGGAAACAAATAAAGCCAGCCCCATGACTGCCCCAGGTTAACGCTTGGAGAAATTTTCAGGCAGCAGTGGGAAGTGCAGGAGGGTGAGGGAGGGAGAAGGGAGGAATTGCAAAAGGACAGAAGGAAACACTTGGGGGTGATGGATGTGTTCACCATCTTGATTGTGGAGATGATTTCACAGGTGTATACATATGTCCAAACTTATCAAATTGCATGCTCTAAAGTGTGCATTTTATTTATGGGATTTATACCTCAATAAAGCTGTTCTGAAAAAAAAAATATGAAGGGGGCCGGCCCAGTGGCGCACTGGATAGTGCGCCGCTTGGGAAGCGCGGCGGCGCTCCCGTCCGAGGGTTCGGATCCCACATACAGACCGGCTCCCGCTCACTGGCTGAGCGAGGCGCGGGAGCAACACCGAGGCTTGCGATCCCGTTGCCGGTCCCCGGTCCGGTACGGGGGCAACACTGAGGGTTGCGATCCGTTGCCGGACACGGAAAAAAGACAAAAAGACAAAAAAAATATATATATATGAAGGGATTGGTATTTCTGTCCAGGTAATGGAGGATAACGCCCATTAGAAAAACACATGCAGAACTCACTGAAGAGTATGTAAGTAGGCAATACCTTTCTGGTGAGATCATTATCTTTCTGCTTTTTTACACATAATCTTTGTCTAAAATTTAGATCCATTTTCCAGTGGGGGGTTCAGAATTTAGTCAGCAGGCCCACAGGATCTGAAACACATTGACAAGCTCCACATGAGTTGCTCGCCCATCCGGATCAGAGCCAGCTGCCACGGGAGGACAGGCCCAGCACACGGGGCCACACGCCTGGCCTCTTTTCCTCTGGGAGGCTCCTTCCAGCAGATTCCCTGACACACCGGGATCGTTGTCACCACCCCCCTGAGATCTCCAACCTTTGATGCCCTCTGCACCCACCCACCACCCTGCTCATGGCCCATGCAAGCTGACCACTTGGAGGCTGCAGCCACCCCTTCTCCACTGATCTTTCACTCCCTTCCTTCTCAGTGCTGTGCTCTGAGGAAGGAGAAGGGGGTTGGGGCAGGTAGGGGGAAGGGGTCCTGCAGAGCTGCTGGGGAATCTAGAGGAATGACTTTTCCCAATTTACCACACATTTCCCTAGCAGAATAACTTAATTCTTAAAGACACAATTCTTTCAGTTTGATCTTATAACCACCTCCACATAAGAATCTAAGTGTTCCCAGGAGACTATGTTGGAATATGTTCAAATATGGCCTGATGCTCCCTTCTCTTCAAGACCTGAAGCCTAGGTCTGGCCACTGTGGGGAGCATCTTTGTACTAATGTGACCTTTCTCTTCCCTCAGGACTCTGTTGTCCTTTCTGACAACCTGACATCAGTCTGGGCTATATAGCCCCCACTCCCAATCTGCAATCAAGCTCTACATAACTGAATCTCAGTTGTGGGCAGGGATCTAGTTATTCCCCACTGGGATTCTGAGCCCTGTGAAAGTCAGCACACATGGCTAGATATTGAGGGAAGGGGGTAAACCTCACACTCCATGGCAACCCGCAGGTACAGATTAATAGTTCAGGGTGGTCCACACAGAGCTCTGCAAAGAGAACCACGACTTCCAGGCTCTCCCTCCTACCCTAACACTTTTATTTGGAGAGGGGTGATATGGGATGCAAGGTTGTAAATCGAAGGGGCTTATCTTAGAATCACTTGGACCCTGGGAAAAAAGAACCTTCTGTGCTAGGGTTGGAATTTTGATGGAAGAGCATCAGGAGGAAGGGAGAGTTTGGGAAGACATTGTCCCACTAGGGAAGCAGCCTTAGCCAGGTTCCTACTGAAGCAGATGTGCTCAGCTTCCAAGCAGGGTGTCAGGAATGGGGAGAGGAAGATGACCAATCTGATGTCATAGCTGGATGCATGCTGCAAACTGCTCCATCCTACTATAATCCAGGTGGATGGGAGCCCCTGGTCAAGGCTCAGGTCCACTCCTATGTCTCCATGAAATGGGCCCAGTAGGACCCTGTGCTCATAATGTGGAGCAAATCCTAACTCAAATAGTTGCAGGAGCTCCAACATCTCCTTGTTTTCACGGCCAGGACTGAATCCCCACAGCTCACCTGGACTCTCACAACGAGGGTCTCCAGTCATCAGCCCTCCCAGCCAGGCTTCCTGGTCTGACTCCAGAGTTTTCTAGAACAATTGTGACCCTCTCTTTCTCTACTCCATGACCCTGCTGGCCCCCTGCTTCCTGGTGGAGAAAACATACAACCATGTTCCCACCACCGCTTCTTCTCGCCTCCTGGTGTCCCCCACCCACCCACCCACATTCCTGCCTCTCTGGGCTTGTCCCGATCCACCGGGCACACCAGACTCTCATCCTCATCCTCTGTGCTCTGGTGGGAAGGAACCAGAGGGGGAAGAGAAGGTGGAGAAACCAGAGAGATGGAAGAGGACCCAAGAACTGACGAGAGCTGGGGTGGGGGGTGCAGGGAGAGAAGAGACAGCTGACCAGAGAGAGGGGCCACCACCTCCTTCTCTGAGTGGTGTCCTCCTGGATGAGAAGTGAGAAGCTAGAAGCTGAAGGAGATCACACCCTAGGCCCCCTATTATCTAAATTAAGGAGGAAATGGGATCAAGTTGAAACTGCACTGCACTGCACTGAGTTCTGTTTTTTGAGAACACATGCAGACACACCCCACTCCCTCGGACAGCTCCGTAGGTCACGTGCTCACTGTTCCCCACTCCCTGCTGGAGTAGTGGGCTTGGCCCCGTCCAGCCAGTTGTGAGTGAACCTCCCTTGGGTAGAAACACAGGTTTCCTGAGGACCCCCTGAGAGGGGTTGAGCTGAGCCTCTGAGTGTCCAGGGAGTACATGGCAGAAGGAAACTAACAATCCCAGGAACAGACACAAACATCCAGAAGTACTGAGTCTGCGATGAGGTTTACACTCCAAAGCGACAGAAGAAATGATGGGCTGTTTAATAAATTGTCCCAAGACAATTTAAATAAAGAAACTCACACCACACACCAAAACATATCCAGATGTGTTTAATGGAGACATGAAACCATGATATAACTGGGGAAAAATAGGTAAATATCTTCTTTAAAATCATTTGCTGGTGAAGGCTTTCTGAGTGTGGAGCAAAGGCAGATGCCACGAAGGAAATGACTGCTACATGCGACTGTGTTAAAAGTGATTATACTTCCCATCTTGCAGATAAAGAAGCTGAGGCCTAAAAAAGTTGGACAGCCAGCAAGTGTGAGTGTTGAGCACCACACACATCTGATAGACATGTCCCTGATCAGAGCCAGGACTCAAGTGTCCCCAGGCGCCATCAGACAGGAGGGAAGCAGGAGCAGGGGCTGTGCAGAGGTGTGTGAGGGAGAGAGTGAGAGCACATGCCCTGGCTAAAGGGGGTGCAGCCACCACCCTCCACCCCCAGGAAACGTGAACTGAGACCAGGAGGGGATGAGGGCCCTGCTGTCAGATCTTCACAGGCTCAGGTATCCAGTGTAAACACCCCTGGTTTATTTTTTACAGTGGGGAGAAAACAACGTGTGGGACGAAGAAACCAAGTCTCAGGCCATTCGTGGCCCTGTGTCCACTGGGTGAGAGACAACATCAAGTCTTGATTGTCTTGGTCCTGCAGAGGCAAAGGGGTAAAGGACAGCAGGGAGGGGCAGAAGTGGAGACCTCTGAAAACCAAGGGGACACAGGAGCACACGGGCACCACCCATCTGTTGAGAGGGTTTTTGAATGTTACGGTATGAACTGAGGGTGGCAGCTGCCCTCAACTCACACTCCCCACCTCCCCAACATCACTCTTCTCCAAATAGCAGAGAGGGTTTGTGGGTGTATTAGCCTGTTTTTTGTATGTTATAATTGAATACCTGAAACTAGGTAGTTTATAAAGAAAAGAGGTTTATTTGGCTCATGATTCTGGGACGGCTGCATCAGGTGTGGGCCTCAGGCTGCTTCTACTCATGGCGGAAAGCAGCAGAGCAGCCGGCAGGTGCAAGATGACATGGCGAGAGGAAGCAAGAGAGAGAGGAGGTGCTGGGGTCCTTTAAACAACCAGCTCTCCAGGGAACTAACAGAGCGAGATCTCACTCACTGCCCCCCACCCCAGGGAGGACGTTAATCTATTCATGAGGGATCCACAGCCATGACTCAAAAAGCTCCCAACACTGCCAAGTTGGAGATCAGATTTTGACATAAGCTTTGGAGGGACAACACATCAAAATTCTATCAGTGAGTAACATACAAATAGGAACCAACACAGAACCTTGGCAAATTTCCTCCAAAAAAACAAGATGAAAGGAATGAATATGAAATGTGCTTGGAAAATGTTATCAAATATTAAATTATACACCTCTTGCTATAGTTTGAATGTTTTCACCTCCAAAACTCGTGCTGAAATTTAGTTGCCATTGTAACAATATTAAGAGGTGAGACCTTTAAGAGGTGTTTAGGTCATGAGGGTTCTGCCCTCTCAAATGGACTCACACCGTTATCACAGGAGTGGGTTTATCCCCTCTTGCTCTCTCTCTCTCTTGCTCTCTCTTTGCCCTTCCACCATGAGATGATACAGCAAGAAGGCCCTCCCTACATGTTGGCCCCTCAGTCCTGAACTTCCCAATCTCCAGAATTGTGAGCCAGTAACTTTATGTTCTTCATGTATCACCCATTCTGTGGCATTCTGTTATAGCAGCACAAAATGTTCTAAGACAGGAAATTGGCACTAAGTGGGGTTGTTGTTATAACAAATACCTGAAAATGTAGAGGAAGCTTTTTAACTGGATAATGGGTAGTCATGTATCACCCATTCTGTGGCATTCTGTTATAGCAGCACAAAATGTTCTAAGACAGGAAACTGGCACTAAGTGGGGTTGTTGTTATAACAAATACCTGAAAATGTAGAGGAAGCTTTTTAACTGGATAATGGGTAAAGACTGGAAGAGTTTGGAGGAGCAGGCTATAAAAAGCCCATATTGTTCTAAATGGGGCATTAAGGGTGATTCTGGTGAGAGCTCGGAAGAGAATAGATGTAGGGAAAGCCCGAATCTTCTTAGAGATTACTTAAGTGGTTGCGATCAGAATGTTGGTAGAAATAGGGACAGTAAAGGCCATTTGATGAGGTCTCAAACTGAAATGAAGAGCAAGGTGTGGAAAACTGGAGGAAAGGCCATCCTTGCTATACGGTTTCAAGTAACTTGGATGAATTGTATTCCTGCCCAAGGATTTATGGAAGGCAGAATTTAAACCCAATGAACTACGTATCTGGTGAAAGAAATTTGATACCAGCAAAGTATTGAAGGCTTCTTTTAATTGAATATAATAAAATGCAAGAGGAGAGATTTGGTGGTGAATTTTTTTCAGTGGCTGGATGGTATGGGGATCCAAACCCTTGACCTTGGTGTTATAACACCACGCTCTAACCAACAGAGTTAACTAGCCAGCCAAGGAGAAATTTGATTTAAGGATGAAATTATAAATTTTAATTATAAATTAAAAGGGAAACAGAATGTAAAGATGTGAAAAATTTGCAGCCTGCCCAGGTAAAGAACAAGAAATTGTGCAAAGGTTTGTCCAAACAATTGAACAAAAAAAATGTCCAAACAATCATCTAATAAAGGGATTAATATGAATAGAAGGAAGCCAGTTGCTATTCATCAAGAAAATGGGTGAATGACTTCAAAGGCATTTTGAGGCTGCCCCTCCCATCACAGGCCCAGGACTCTGGAAGGGCAAAGTGGTTGCAGGGGACCGGCCCAAGTTGCCCTCCACAGGCTCACTGCCCAGGACTGCCTCAAGTCTCTGGTTCCTGCATTCAAGCACAGTTCTCCTCAGCCACCCCAGCAATGGCTCAAGCAGGCCCACATGTGGTTAGGACCGCTGCTCCAGAGAGCACAAGTGGTAAACCTTGGCAGGGTCCACATGGTGCTAATTCTTCAGGCACATAGATTTGTAAACTGTGGGGACATAGCTACCTCCACCTAGATTTCAAAGGATTCCACAGGCAGCCTGAGGGTCCAGGCAGAGACTTGTCATGGGACAGAGCCACTGCAGAGAGTTCCCACTAGGGCAATGTCCAGCAAAATTGTAGGTTTGGAGCCACCACCTTCATCAGGTTGAGTGGAGCTGTGGGGGTGGGGCTGCCACTGAGACCCCAGAACTATAGAGCTACCTGCTTGCATCTTCAGCCTGGAAGAGCTGCAAGCATGAGACTGTGAGAGCTGCTGCATGGGCTGCTCTTAGCAAAGCCATGGGGGTAGGACAGCCCAGGGCCTTGGGGGTACAATCCTCACCCCAGTATGTCCAGGAGGCAGGGCATGGAGTCAAGGAAGGTTATTCTGAAGTCTTAAGATTTAATGTTGTTCATCCTCTGAGTTTTGGACTTACTTGGGACCAGTTACCAATTTTTTCTTGACTATTTCTCCCATTGTATTTTGGAAGCACATCTTTTGTTTAATTTCACAGTCTCCCAGGGGAGAGGAATTTTCCTCAGAATGAATTGTACCCATATCTGATTTAGATTTAACTCTAGACTCTGGGCTTTTGACTTAATGCTGGAACAGGTTACTACTTTGATGGCAATTGGAATGAAATAAATGTATTTGGTATGTAAGAAGGGCATAAATTTGGGGAGTCCAGGGGGGTGCAATGCTATGGTTTGAATGTTTGTCCCCTTGAAAATTCATGTTGAAGTTTAGTTGACATTATAACAGGCATCTAAATTAAGAGATGGAAGTTTGGAGAGGTGTTTAGGCTCCACCCTCATGAATGAACCCTCTGTTGCTTATAACAAAATACCTGGAACTGAGTAATTTATAAGAAAATGAAATTTATTGCTTACAGTTTTAGAGGGTGGGAAGTCCATAGTCCAGAGAACACAACTGGTGAGGGTCTTTTTTGGTGGTGGCTTTACAGAAACACAGGGGTCTCACATGGCAGAAAATAGTGGAGCAGAGAGAGAGAGACTCTCATGTGCTCTCCTTTTAAAGCCCTTAGAACCACACCCATGACTACCCTTGTTAATCCATTCATTAGGGCATGATCCTCAGAATCTAATCACCTCTTCAAAGCCTTACCTTTCAATTACCGTAATAGGATTTCCCACCCTCTTAATAGTCACAGTGGGGATCAAGCTTCTAATACACAAAACTTGGGGGGCACAGTTCAATCCATATTAATGGTTCTTAAGACATTGAACATTAGGCAATAAACAACTGTGATCTCTAAAAGATGGAAAGCAAATGAAGAGAGCCCCATCATGCCCCAGCTTAATGCCTGGAAAGGAACCTAGGGAGAGATTAGAAGTCTCCCGAAGTTGAGCAGATAAAGCTGGGAGGCCAAGGTTGCTAGAGTTTGCAGGAGAGATCGTCGGAGAGGAGGAGTTGCACAGAGAGAGGACACCAGAAAACACAGAATGTCCCTGGAGTATTCAGCTGAGTACTGACCAGGCATGTGTATGAGGAAATTTCACAAGGCAGGGAAAAGTATCACCCAAAAAGGATCAGGAGGAAAATCCCTGTAGCTCACATAGTGAGAGAAGTAATGCCTGTTCTCACCAGAGTGGTGGCTTATCGGTTCACTTTTGTATAATCTTTTGACTATCACAAGTTTTTAATTGTAACAGAGGTGAATTCACCGATCTTCCCATTAGATTTTGTGTTTGTTGGGTCTTGCTTAAGAAACCCTTCCCTACCCTAAAGGCAGAAAACTCTCTGTATCTTCTTCTGAAATTTTTAATGTTGTGCTTTTGCATTTCTGTTTTAAATCTACCCAGAAGAGTTTTTGCTTATATTGTCAAGTAGAAATTTAGTTTTATTTTGTTTCCACTAATTGAATAGCCCTAGTAGTCTTTCCTTCTTCCATTGATCAACAATGTCACCTCTGCCATAAAACAAGCATCCCACATATACGTGGCTCTATTTCTGGGCTACATGTTTCACTGGCCTGTTTGTTCAGCACTGCACGAATAACGCATGGTCTCTATTACTATAATTTTTAAGAAGTTTTGTTATCCGCTAGGATGAGTTATCATCGCTTATTCTTTCTCAAAATTGGCCTGCCTATTTTTGGCCCATTCTTATTTCATTATCTGAGATGAATGTTCTTCCATGTAAATTTTAGAATTAGGTTGGCAAATTCCAAAGTAAACCCTATAATGATTTTGATTTATATTGAATAATTTGAAGAGAATTTATATTTATGATACTGGATTTTCCTATCCATGAATGTGATGTATCACTCCATTTATTTAGGAACCTTTCAATGTCTTTCAATAAGGTTTAATAATTTCTTTAGAAAGGTCACAAACATTTGTTCCTAGAGTTATTCTTTTTATACCTTATATTTTTGTTGTTGCAACTGCAAATGGTATTTTTACAATTGTATTTTCTGACGATTCATTGCTGATAAATATGAATGCATTTAATTTTTATACGTTGACCTTATGTCTGACAACCATCAGTCAAATTAATTCTAATGTTTCCATGTAGATAATCACATTACTTTCAAATAATAATTTTCTTTTCTTCCTCAACAATTACTTTATTTTTCTCTTCCTTTTCTGGTTTTACTGTGTGAGCCAGGACCTCCAGTAAAATGTTGAATAAAAGTGGTGCATGGGGCATCCTTTTCCCCTTCCTAATTTTAAATGCATTGCTTCTAATGCTTTACCAAACTATATATGGTGCTTTCAACAGGTGTTTTGAACATACATATACATTCTGTATGAGTTGTGAATATGTGGGTGATGATCCTATGCCCCACCCACCCCCTTCATCTGTTACTGTAGTGAATTTCATGAATACTTTTGTACTATCAAGTCAGTCATGCATGCATTCCTGGGATAAAATTAACTTTATCATATTCCGGTTTTTTCCTACTTGCTGTTAAATTCTGATTTCTGGTATTTTGTATAAATTTCTGATCTATTACCTTGAGTGCTGCTGGCTTGTTGTTTTCTTGCACTATCTTTGTCTTGCTTAGTATCAAAATAACACTAGTTTCATAAAATGAGTCAGGAAATTTTTTCTATTTCCTCCCACGCTATTCCCTGGAACAGTTATTACAGAAAATCTTGCAGACTTACCTGTAAAATCACCTAAGCTTGGTTTTGCTTTTTGCTTTTTGCTTCTTTTTTTTTTTTTAGTTAATAGACTTTACATTGCTGAATCAATTACAGTCGATTCTCATTATTCATGAATTCTATATTTGCAAATCGGTCTATTCACTAAAATGTATTTGTAATCTCCCAAGTCAAAACTTATGGTGCTTTCATGGTCATTCTCGGACATGCTCAGGGTAGTGAAATATTTGATTCACCAACACGCACATTCCAGGTGACGTCAAACAAGGTGAGGTTCTGCCTTCTTGTTTCAATTCTTGTATTGGAAACAAGTCTCTTTTCTGCAGTCTATTTAGTACCATATTTTTGACATTTGAGGGCTTTTTGTTAGTGATTTTGCTGTTTTAAGTAACCTACAATCAAAGTGTTAAAGTGAGGTACCTTATAGAGAAAAAAATGTGTGTTTGATAAGCTTCATTCAGGTATGTGCTGTAGACTGGTTGGCTGTGAGCAATGTTAATGAATCAACAATTCCTTACATCCAGGAAAAAAAAAAAGGAAATTCATCGATCTGTACGTGAGGCTGCTCTAGAAAGTGCTAAAGGAACATCTATAGTGCATGATGAAGTTACGGAAAAGATGGAAAGCAGCTAAATATGTGAATTATGTAAAATTATATGTATTTGTGGATTTATAGAAAAGCATAGTTACAGCATTGTTGTGAGGCCGAAAGCCAAAGAAAATACAGTAGTGTTACCCAGGTCAGGAAAATATCAAACCTTTCTCAGCTCGTGCTAGCTGGGTCACCTATTTTCAAAGACAACACAATGTGAAAAATGTTAAACTTGCACTCAAGGCAGTTTCCACAAATCAGAAGCCTACAGAAGAATTTTTAAAACACGTGCTTATACAGGAAAAGGGTTATGTGGAAAAGCAGGTTTTCAGTGTTGATTAAATTGGCTTATTTAAAAAGCACGTTAGCAAATAAATCTTTGTAACTCAAATGGTGTTTCAGTTGATGAGAATGTTGTGGCCAGAGGCTTGCCAGAAACTAATCCTGTATTTTCTCTGGGAGGAAGAAACAGTTCAGTATTCATTAATTCAGTGTCTGTGGCAACTTTATAGAACATAAATACCACAACGACTAGAATTGACTGTACTTCAATGATTACAAGACAACTTTGTTTTTCTATTTCTTCTTGTGTCAATATTGATGAGTACTATTTTCCAAGAAATTGACCACTTTGTCTAAATTTTTAAATCAACAGAAATAAAGTTGTTCATAGTATTTGCTTATTTATCTATTAAACATCAGCAGTGCCTATAGTTCTTTTTTATTAGTCGTACTGTTTACTTGTGCTTTTTTACTTTTTTTTGATCGAACATAGTATTTGCTTATTTATCTATTAAACATCAGCAGTGCCTATAGTTCTTTTTTATTAGTCATACTGTTTACTTGTGCTTTTTTACTTTTTTTTGATCGAGCTACCGAATTTAGTAGTTTTTCCAAAGAATAGCATTTGATTTGGTTATTTCAGGAATGTCATATAAATGGAATCAATCATACAATATGTGAGCTTTAAAGATCGGCTTTTGTTCACTCAATATAATACCCTTGAGGTCCATTCAAGTTGTTGAGTGTATCAACAGGCTTTTTTTCTTTTTCCTGAGTAGTGTAATATGACATGTATGTACCACAGAATGTTTAACTTAACATTCACCTATTGAAGGACATTTTGGTTGTTTCCATTTTGGGCTATAACAAATAAAGCTGCTATGAACATCTATGTGCAGGTTTTTGTGTGGATGTAAGTTTTCATTTCTCTGTGGTAAATGTCCGGGAATGTGATTGCTGAGTCTATGGTAAGTGTATATAGAAATAGTTTTACTTATTTTCCAAATCTTATGCTTTAATGTTTGCTCATCTAATTACACTATCTAATACCTCAAGGATAATGTTTAATCATATTGAAGATAACAGGCATCTTTGCCTTAGTGAAAACACCTCTAGCGTTTCCCTATCAAGTAAGATTCTGGCTTTGAGGTTTTTAGGATTTGAGGTTTATACATTTTGTCATGTTAAGGAAATATCCATCTGTATTAGCTTCCTAAGGCTGACATAACGACAAACCACAAGCGGGTAACTTCAAGGAGCAGAATTTGCTCTGAAGGTTGGGAGCCTGAAATCAAGGTCTTGCAAAGCCATAGTCCCTCTGAACCCTAGTGGGATATCATTCCTTGTCTCTACCTAGCCTCTGGTGCTTTGCTGGCAATCCTTGGCTTGCAGCTGCATCACTTGGATCTCTGCTTCCATTGTCATATGGTGTTCTCTCTGCCTGTGTTTGTGTCTCTGTGACTCTTCTTTTATAAGCACACTTGTCATATTGGATTAAATGCCAACCCTAATCCAGCATGATCTCATTTCAACTTAATTTTATCTGCAATGACTCTATTTCCAAATAAAGTCATTCCATTGCTGCCTTCCTTTGTATCTCGTTCTCGGAAAGACTGATGAAGCTTAATTTTGTTATGCATTTAAGTAATTTGATAGTTTTGCCTGGAAGCCCTGAGGATTTTTCTTTGTCTTTAAAGTCTAGTAGTTTTACTACTATGTGTTTCAGATCTGGGATTTAATCATTCTGGGACAATTTTCCAAGTACATGTATTGGGAGGTAATTCTTCATGGGTTGCTTATGTTTCTGTACATAATACAAGTGAGACACTGACTGCCCTTTGTTCTAGACTATCTTTTCAAAAAAGATTGTATCACAAACAGCCTCAAAAGATAGAGGGTGGCTCCTTCCAGAACAAAGGAAGGACATGCTTACTGTCCAGCACAATGGAGCAAAGGCAAGGGATGCTTCCTATCCATTATAAAAGATTTGGGATTCCTAAGCTCAGGGTTCCTCTTCTGTAACACCGTATGAGCAGATGTTATCTGACCCTCTATCACCCTGTGAATATTGGAGTTCAAGGAACCAGTATAAAAATGATAATACCTCAGGTACTGCTATTGCTGTAACTAATAAATAATCTTTTCTCTCTGACTGAGGGTCTCATGTTTTCTACTAGCATCTATAAAATTGCGCCAAGCTAACTTACAAGCTTATAAGTAGGATAGAATATAAGACCCTTTGTAGTTCTTTGCAGCATGATAATCCCTTTCAATATTATTATTAATTTTCTCATATTTCTGGAAAGTTTTCTTGGGTAGAGTTTTAAATATCTATTTTGTTCCTGTGTTTTGTTCTTATTTTTCTTTCCAGGACCTCCAATTATATATAAGCCAAACCTTCTTTGCCCATCTTTCATTTCGATCACTTTCTCTCAGAGCAATTTTACCTCTTTCGTTATTTTGATTGTTTTTTTGCCTTTCTTCACTGTTCCTTTTTAAATTTTCACTTGAATATATTTCTTCTTCTGCAACTTGTAATTTATTCTTTATTTCAGAGATTGTGTTGCCTTTTCTTTCATTTTCTTTCCTGAGTTTGGTCAGTTCTCATTGCATCTCTCCTCATGTTTTGTTCATTTCTGTTTTTAGCTTTTGAATTTCTGCTTCTAGCTGTTTTTAATCTCTAAATGCATTTTTAAGTGTATTTAATTCAGATCAGAACATTGTGTTATCTGTTACTTGTACCTTGTGGGTGTATGTTAGGGGAGAATTTTTATAAGCTAGTAGTCCTATATGGATTTGGTTTGATTTAATTTTTATTTTGTCCTATTCATATGCTTTTTATGGGCAGGGTCAAGAGTACCCTCTTCTGTTAGTTTAGTGAAGTGCAGTTTCTTTGTGGATGATGAGAAAAATAAAATGTGTTTGGCATATCTTTTTCCTTTTTAAACTCTGCAGGATCAGTATTTCTCCTTTCTTACAACTTTCCCTCTGCTACCACATCTACAAACACATCATTCGCCTCTATTTATCTGGTTACCTCCTAGAAGCTATGCAAAGAAGCTGCCAGTTTCGGTCCTGATCATTTTCAAGCCCCTTTTCCCTTTGGCTAATGCTGTGAACTACCATGCCCAGACCTGTGTCTAGTATTTTGATACTTACAGTCTGACTTCCTTTTTCTGGGAGTGATTTTGTATGTGCTTTGTCTGTCTCTCTTCTTCCTATTTCTCTTTTTACAGGTTCTCTTAAGCCTCTTCTGCCCTACTCTCCTATCTACAGATCTGCAGCAGCAGCAGAAGCTCTGTTGAAACATGGTGTTTATTTCTCAACTTACAGTTAGTTTAAAGTTTTTGGTAGTCTCTATCTCCTAGTAATGTGAAGGTGTGAAGCATAGGAATTTTTATTTTCTATCCCACTTGACTTAATTGATTTAGAGTATGGAGCTAAACAGATTCAGGCAACCGCCCTTATTTTCCAGACCCGAAAGCTCTCCCCAGTTCTAAGTATTTTAAATGAACATTTTATTTTCTTTTTTGACCCATGAATTATTTAGAAGTGTGTTTTGAAATTCCAAAACTTATGGGGTTTTTAAAATTATTTTTGTTTACTTGCTTCTCACTTTATTTCATTAGGATCAGATATATGGTCTCTAGATTGTTGACTCTTTGAAATATATAATGACCTAACTACTGGCCTACTTTTTGGTTAGTTTTTAGACATTATCCTTGTGTGCTTGAGAAGAATGTATATGCTCCAATTTCTTGCTGCAGGATTCTATATATATATGTTCATTGAGTCAAGTTTACTAATTTTTTTATTCAAATATCCTTAAACTTTTTTATCTGCTTGAGCTACTAATTACTGAGGAGGTATGTTAAAAATTTCCCAGTGTTATGTGTATTTCTCAATTTATCCTTGCTGGTCTGTCAAATTTTGCTTTATATATTTTGAAGATATATTATTAGGTATATTGAAGTTTATAATGATTACCTCTAGCTAATGAATTGAATATTTTGTCATTACATATTGATCCTCTTCATCTTTTAAAAAGAGTTTATATTAATATGGCTATATAGATTTGTTTTGGTTATTTTACCTGGCAAATATCTTTTTCCACCATTTTATTTTCAACTTTTTTTATGTCCTTTTGTTTTGATGTGCCTCTTGCAAGCAAAGTATGTATGAATTTTCTCCCTAGCTTAATTGAGATATAATTGACAAATAATGCATTTTAGAATTTAAGCTGGTATTTCTATCTTTTTACTAGAGTTCAGTAGATTTATATTGTGATTATAGATATATTTATATAAAATAATTTTCCTACTGTATTAGTCTGTTTTTGTGTTGCTATAACAGAATACCTGAGACTGGGTAATTTATAAAGAAAAGAGGTTTATTTGGCTCATAATTCTGGGACAGCTGCATCTGGCATGGACCTCAGGCTGCTTCTACTCATGGCACAGCAGCAGGCAGCAGGTGCAAGAAGATCACATGGTGAGAAGAAGCCAGAGAGAGGGGAGAGGGGAGGTGCCAGGGTCCTTTAAACAACCAGCTCTTGTGAGAACTAATAAAGCAAGAACGCACTCACTTACTCCTCCCCAAGAAAGGATATTTATTCATGAAGGATCTGCCCTCCAGGAGCCAAACAGCTCCCAGCATTGCTACGTTGGGGATCAGATTTTGATAAGAGCTCTGGGGGGAGCAACATATCCAAACTCTATCACCTATGTTATTCTGTGTTTTATATTTACCCTGATTTTACTGTTTTTTTTTTTTTAAGTTTAGAGATTTTTTAAGGAATTGATTTATAGTGAGAAAAACATTTACCCGGAGTTTAGTAGTTCTATCTGTTGCACTTTAATATTTTTTTCTGTCAAATCCAAGTAAAATTAAATGTAGTATTATATACTTGTGTGAATGCATATTCGCACACATCTATTTATATCTATTTTTCCTGCAATGAACATATTTTACATTTGTAATCTAAAAATTATTTGGAGGTAGTTTAACATGTAGATGGGTAAATAAGTAATAAATAAATAAATAAATAATAAATAAATAATACTTATCTGGATTTAAATTATGTTGTTACAGACAGGTAGACTTCCCAGCAGCCATACAGTGGAAGTGGTCTGAAGGCATGGCAGAGCCTTCCCAACCCACCTCCCCCAAATATCTCTACCTGTGATGAATAAACAGCTACAGATAAAGAACGGAGGCTGGCAGGAGCATCCGATGTGTGCCCCTATGGTAGAGTTGCCAGATTTAGCAAATACAAATGTTGTATGAGATACTGAAAAATGACACATTGTTTGTCTGAGGTCCAAATGTAACTGGGTGTCCTGCATTTATCTGGCAAACCCAGCTGTGGGTCATTCTCCCCATTCATCACACTGGAGAGTAGAGGGAAGCAAGATGGCTCTTCCTTGCAAGCCCCTGACCTCTCTCTGCTGAATGAAGCCAAGAAAGGTTAGAAATGTGTGCTCCCCTTTTGGACACCCAGACTCACCATCTCTCACATGCTCATACTCTCTCAGGGGCACCTTTATCATGTGGTCTAGGGAATGAAGGCACTGTTGCCATGTGGTTTCCAGACAACTGTAGCCAGTGTCCTAGAACTCTCATCTGACCCTTTGCCAACAATTCCAATACAACCTGCCCCACCCCCCTCACCCGGACCTGCCAAGGAAGCTGGAACTGACCAGGAAAACCCACACTGAAGGACCATGGCCAGGCACTGCCTTCCACCTGAGCTCATGGAAAGTCTGATAACCAATTGCCCACATAGGACTTCTCTTGCTCAAAAACAAATTCCTGGATTCCAATGGGTATTGATCCCTCAAAATCACTGCCAAATTCCTCCTAGATATTTTGATCACCCCTTCCCTAATTCTTACCCATGAGTTTTCCTATTCTCAATTACTGGGAATTCTACCTTGTTTTCTCTTTTATCCCTAACTTACTATAATAAACTAGTAACTTACAATTTTGTACAAAACTCTAAGTTCCCTGTACATTCTTCCATTGTGACTGTGACAGTTATCTCTCAGTACAGCACTAGCTGAGGAAAAAGCCTAGGCTCTGACCTGACAGGCTAAGCTTTGGGGCCTAGATCAATCATTTACTAGCTGTGTGATGTTGGCCAATCCATTGAGTTTTTCTGACACTTCTTTCCCTCATTTATAAAATGGGACTAGTAAGTGACTTCCTTGAACCAGACTTTATTCTATTAGAAATTATCCAGACTAATAGGAAAAAATTTCTTGCAACTCTGTATTGAATCAGGTCTTACCCTTTTAGAAAACCATACAGATTAACAGACAAAAGTTGCAAACTTCATTTGCAGCAGAACTAGGGTCTGATCAGCAACATGCATTCAGTGTAATACTGTGCAGGCATTTAAAAAATGAGTAAGTTTTTTAATCTTCACAACTATAAGTGGTGTACTTTATTTTAGTGAGAAAAGCAGGATGGGAAAGAGTATGTACAACGTGCTACCTTTTGAATAAGACAGGAGGACTATAAAGTATGTCTAATTTCCTTGTTTTACATAAGCAATATACAAAAACTTAATAAAAGTGGTTACATCTGGTGTGAGAGTGGGAGATGGTGGTAGCAAAATGGTGTTTCAGGGTAGGGGAGGGAATGAGATTTTCACTCTGTGCCATTTTATATTGTTTTGACTTTTGAACCATGTGAATATATAACTTATTAAAAAATAAAATTAAAATTTGAACATTTTTAAAAATTAAAAATAAAGTCTACCTCTTAAAGTTGTAAAATAAATGAAACTATGTGCTGTAGATTGGATGCCCTCCCAACCTCACTGAAGTTTAAATCCCCACTGTAAGTGTTGAAGGTGGGAAATCCTATCACGTTAATTGAAAGGTGAGGGCTTGAAGAGGTGATTAGATTGTAGGACCATGCCATGGTGAATGGATTAATAATGGCGGTCATGGGCATGGTTCTGAGGGCTTTAAAAGAAGAGCACGTGAGAAGTTCTTTCTCTGTTCCACTATTTTCTGCCATATGAGATCCCTGGGTCACTGTTGCCACAACCAAGACCCTCACCAGATGTGTTCCCTGGACCTTGGACTTCCCAGCCTCAGAAACTGTAAGCAATAAATTTCATTTTCTTACAAATTACCCAGTTCCATGTATTTAGTTATAAGCAACAGAAATTGCCTAATACACTATGTATTTAGTATGTGTGCATATATTGTGTGTGTGTGTGTGAATGCCCATAAATTTACATGGGATACAGTAAGTATTGATTAAATGTAGCACCCTTCCCCTTTCTACGGTTATTTTTTCTAACTATAAAATGATATATTTTGATTAGAGAAAATTTTGAAAGAGGAAAAACCTCAGGAATAAACTATCCCAGTACTCAGAGGTAAATCTGTTAATATTTTGCATATTGCTTGTCATTTTTCATATTTTATATAAATATTTTTACATTGGTCAATACATACAATTTTTTATCGTTTACCTTAAGGCAAAACCATCCCTTGTAACTTCTGTTTTTAATATCTGCAGTACATTCCATCATATAAATGGCCTTTGTCACCTGTTTACTGTCCTTGTCCCCACTGCCCTGTCAACTCCTTGAGGATAGGGTGTGTGTCTTATTCATCTTTTTGTCTCCTGTGTCTGGCACGTAGAGGGATCTTGATAAATGATTGTTGAATAAATTCACAAATTAATTATCCAAAAATTATCTAAGTAGTTGCTTATTGTTGATAGCATTTGGGTGATTTCCAATTGATTTTAGTCCTTTAAATAATGCTAGCACGGTCATCCATATGTATAAATCACAGATCACTGAGCACATCTTTACTTGTTTCCTCAGGCTAAATTCCTAGAAGTGGAATTACTGGCTCAATGGGTAGGAAAAAACTTAAGGTTGTTGAAATCACATTGCTAATTTGCCTTCCAAAAAAGTTGTCCCAGTATGCACTCTTAGCAGCTACTTAGCAGAGGCCAGGTACTGACACTCACTAAATTAGGAATGCTCTCTCCCTAAATCTTTGTTCATTGCATGGGAAGGGAAAAGACATTTTGCTTTCATTTAAATTTCTTTAATTGTTTTAGTGAGGTTGAATGGTTTTCAAATTTTATTAGATCTGATTTGTTTCTTTTTTACCAGCTGTTTACTCGTGCACTTGGTCCATCTATTTACGTAGGCCTTCATATTTTTCTTCTATACCTTCTCTTTTTAAGTTTTGAATCTCTGTTTGTCTCTCACTTCACAGTTTACCTAATTGTCTCCAGGGAATTTTTTTTAAGGTGTAGGAAAGATTTATGTCATGCAAAATGTGTCCAACAGACACGAAAGTAGAAAAGCGGTACAATGAACCCTCCTGTTCCCTTCACCCTGCTTCAATAATTCTAAACACTCTGACAACCGTGTATTACCTGTTTATCTATTCTTCTCTATTATACTTACGATTTCTTTTCTGGAGTCTTTTAGGCAAATCCGATACATCATAGTACTTTATCCATAAATATCCAAAGCAGTTTTAAGCTGCTGTATTTCTATTTAAGAAGTCCATGGATTGACTTAACAAAAAGAAATTTATTTATAACATTTCAGAATCCTGCCTTCTGTTATGCTTCCACATTTCATTGACTTTCTTCATATTAAATGCGCCCTTTGTCCTTCTACAGCCCACTGCATATACTCCATGGGATTTTGGTGAAATATTGCAGCCATGCATTTAGGACAAATGAATGACCAAGGCCCTGTCAAAGTCACCTAGAGCTGTAGAGGAGGAAGATCATCAATTTGCATTTGCTAAGCACATAAACAACTAGTCTCCCAGGCCTGTGTTTTTGCTGATTACCCACCTTAATCAAACTCATGATTCAATAGCATTAGCACTATTAAATCTTAATTCATCTTCATTAAATAGTACCTGAGAGAGGAAAATGGGTTTATTCCCCTTCTCTCCCTATTAAATGGGGATTTCTTTGCCATCCTGGAAGCAGCAAACCCTCTTGCCCTTCCCTTTGCAGACCGAGCTTCATGTTTTAAGCACAACTCCAAGATGGTGTCAAAATCTTTATTTCCTCTGTTGGGACCATTTATCCAATTTCAAATCTCAGTAGAAGTCAGAATCTGAGCAGGCTGCTTCAAATATGAGGACTATGGGTGGGCAGGGTGGAGGAGGGGGGGAACAGAAAGAGACGGAGGGAGAGAGGGAGAGATCATGAGGAAGACATGTCTGCAAGGCAGCAAAAGTAGGTTTTAAAAAATAAGTGCTTGCAAAGACATAACCACAGCCAGGCTGGAAGAGGAGAAGGCCACACTAGCCCCGTGCTCCTGCCGGCCATTCCCTGTGCTAATCCCAGTGAGAGCAACAGGAGACGTAGGAATCTGAGCTGCCTGCCTGACCTCAGCATCTGGCGCTGGAGGCTGAGGCTGGGGATCAGGGGAAGTTATGTCGTGTGGGTGAAGAAATATCAGCTTGTCAAGACCCAGGACCAGCCGTGGCCAGGATCCCAAGCTTTCTCCAGAAAAGTCTAAATGCCCTTTATTGACCAGTACCTGCGTTCAGGCCGAGCTTTTGCCCTGTGCCACCCTTTAGCAACTCCTGCGCTGGTGTGATGTGCTGGAGAGAGAGAGAGAGAGAGAGAGGCAGCTCAACCTTCCCGTAATATCAGGGTACATTCTTGCTGGGAGCGTGTGTGTGCGTGCACACGTGTGTCTGCAGACAGCTTAGGGAGCTGCAAGTTACTGAGCACCTCACTCAAATGAAGCCCGCTGTCAAGTGGTAAACAAGGAGGATTCTGGGGGATTAAAATGTCGTGCGCAACCCAAAGCCAGGCCTTTGCTAATGTGCACGGTGGCCTGGTGGCGCCCGGCAAGGTTTTGAGAGGCTCGAGGCCGGCATGAGGTGTGTGAAACCAGAGCTCTGCCTTTCCATGGAAAAAGCCAGGGGACAGCAAGGAGGAGACCAGCTCTCTCACCATAAAACGTGTTTAAATAAGAATCTTTTGAATTAAAATAGATGCACTCCCAAAATAATCTTGTTTTGAAACATCAGAAATCTTAGGAAGAGGAAGAAGGCTATCAATACACTTACCCTTTGAATCTGTTATGGCCCCTGCTATTTATAATGTATTTTTCCTCCACGTGGCTTAAAATAATCAACAGACATTATCACATTAACTCTTTCAGTCCCTCCTGTCCTTCTACAGACTCCTGTCCTTCAGGGCCAGAGAGGACGCAGTTCTGGCTCTGGTGGCTGTGGCCTCTGTTGCCCTTGCTCCCCTGAGCCCACTTGCCTGTCCAGGCCTGGGAGAGCCTCTTGGCCACTGCAGCTGGGGGTCTCTCCTCATCTACAGTAATGCAAGGTAGCAGGGAGCCTGCTGGAGAGAGACATGACAGCATCAAAGCGACATGACCCTAGAGACTCCATAGGCCCTGGTCTCTGCTGCAGCGCCCTGACCTATCACCATGAGGCCCATGGGAACTGTCATCAACAATAAAGTTCTGACACTTACAAATGGTTTGTTTTTTACAGAGTAAATTAGAACAAAGTAAAATTATCTCAAAAGAGGATGCAAAATGGCAGCCCAAACAATGTGTATGTATTAACTTTTAAAAGTCAGGCACAGGGCCGAGCCCGTGGCTCACTTGGGAGAGTGCAGCACTGGGAGCGCAGCAGCGCTCCCGCCGCGGGTTCAGATCCTATATAGAGATGGCCGGTGCGCTGAGCGTGGCGCGGACGACACCATGCCAAGGGTTACGATCCCCTTACAGGTCACACACACACACAAAAAATCAGGCGCATGCACATAAAATTGGAAAAGCAAAAACCTGGCAATATGGGATGTGTTCTCACATGTCAGTTCTTGGCGGCAGCTGGGGGGCCCTGCCTCTTCAGCAGAGATCAGGACTCTTGAGAGACACTGTGAGTTCCCAAGTGGGCACACCATTTCCCCAAGGAAGGTACTGCCAGCCTCTTGTGGGCATTTGGGTTGTGACCTCTTCCAGGCAGAGACAGAAGCAGGCTTCCTGGATGCTGAAGCCTATGCAATTTGGGGGCCACATTTTAAGAAGAAAAAATACAAACTTACATGTACAAAATTAGGTGCAAAATGAATATTTATTTAGAATGACAGAAGAAATTATAAACAATTACAAATTTGATGAAAATACCAATGACAATCACAAATTACAAAATGACAAATACACATACATCACAAAATCCAGAAAAATAATATAGTTAAAAAATAATAATACTTCACTACCTGACGTGCCCTTATAGTACTTTTTTCCTGCAATTTTTGGCTGTGTATTCCTTGATTAATGATTCTATAATATTTTCTCTAAAGATAATATATAGAAATTCACTCTGTCCTTTAGATCAGCTGGTTGAAATTTGTTTTAAATTATTGATAGCTTTAAAAAGTTTCTTTTAGCTTCACCCCACAATATTGATATTGTTGTGTGTGCATTATTAAGATTGTTGTCAAATTTAGGAAAACCTTTTATCAAGTTTCTTTCATATTTGAGCTGTTACAATTGTACTTGTGGTTTAAAATACTGCTCTAGGCCTGTGGCTATAGCATAGATATTCTTTTTTTTTTTTTTTTTTTTTTTAGATGACCGGTAAGGGGATCTCAACCCTTGGCTTGGTGTTGTCAGCACCACGCTCACCCAGTGAGCGAACCGGCCATCCCTATGTGGGATCCGAACCCGGGGCCTTGGTGTTATCAGCACCACACTCTCCCGAGTGAGCCACGGGCCGGCCCTATAGCATAGATATTCTAATAACGTCCATTTTACATTATTCCCATCAAAAAAGGAAAAACAAATATATAGTGAAATTATAATGGTATGTTCTACTTTATGATGTTCCTATTGAAGTGCACTTCTGTTTTGACTAGGCATTGATGAGAACTGAATCCATTGCTTACTATTTTATATGCCTGGTAATCAGAAGATGATCCCACAGAGTACCCTAGGCTCTCTATATTTCAAGACTTGTTTCTCCTGCATTACCCACCTGCTCTGGAACTGGTACCATGGGCACATTCATGTCACCATGCTGAGAGAGTTTGCAAAGTGGGCTATAAGAATATTTTTGGAAGACATTCCTATACCGTCATGGCCAGCAATGACTTATCCTTGACATTGATGCAGATCACAAAAATATGTCCCACTACACCCAAACTAAACACATCCCAACTCAAACCCCCTTAGCACATACCAGAAAAGCCCTCGGCCACTCCAGTGCTACCTGACACAAAGGGAAGTATGACAGAGCAGAAGAGAGAACGGACAGTGACAGTGGTCTTACAATTGCTGTTGAAACCCCTCACCTCTGTAAATTCTTCAGAAATGTGGAACCATGTGAACACATTGCTAAGGTCCCTCCCATGATCTTGAAAGTGGCCTGGCAATGGAGGGGACTGAAGTTGAAACTTCACTCGCTTCTTGGTGAATCACCCTCTGCTGATGAATAATAAGAATCTTACTCTCCTTCTTTCCTAAATGGAAAGTAAAGAGGTTAAAAAGCCTGCAGGGATGCTGGATGTTCACATCACCTGCAGCCCTTAGAATCTAAGCCATACTCTTGTGTGAGCACCTTTGCTGCAGTACCGCTAGTTGTGGTGGTGGTTGTAAATTATTGTAGTAGCATTTTACATATGGCCATTGCCCACCAGATGTGCCTCACCCCCAGAAAAATGGCAGAGATCTCATATAAGGTGAGAGATCCTTGTACTAGAGGTAGAGAGAGGTGGGAACTGCCCAGCGTTCTCCTAAACCATCCTTAGCCCAAAGCTCTGTCCACTAAATCAGAGCAGAGTCTTAGCTTTAAGGGGGTTTTACCATTCCTTCCCACACCTGGTGCGATACCACAGGCACAGCCTTCGAATGGATCTTACCAAGTATATTGATCAGCTATTGCTCCAATAATGCCATGTGACCCACCAGCTTCAAACCCTTTGGCTTGAAACAAGTATCATTTATTCTCAGGGATACACAGGCTGACTAGAGAGGCTCTGCTTCATGCTGTAGAATTGTGGGCCTATTTTTGTTACACACATTTCTCATCCTCCTTTGGACCAGAAGACTAGCCTAGTCTTGTTCTTCTCAGGTTGAGGGCAGGGGTATAAGATGTTGATGAGAAGTATGTGAAATCTCTTAAGACTTAAAGCTTGGGGCCGGCCCGGTGGCGCACTGGATAAGTGCGCCGCTTGGGAAGCGCGGCGGCGCTCCCACCCGAGGGTTCGGATCCCACATATGGACCGGTTCCCGCTCACTGGCCGAGCGAGGCGCGGGGGCAACGCCGAGGGTTGCAGTCCCATTGCCGGTCCCCGGTCCGGTACGGGTGCGACACTGAGGGTTGCGATCCGTTGCCGGACACGAAAAAAGACAAAAAAAAAAAAAAGACTTAAAGCTTGGAACTAGCACACTAGGGCTTTTATCCACTGGCCAAAACAAATCATATAGCCATTTCAAAGTCAAGGGTGGAAAGTATACTCCACTCATAAGGAAGCCATGGCAAGGGTGTGGGTGCACGGGAGCAGGGGGGCAGTGAAAACTTGGAACCTATAATTCAGTCTACCTCACCTCTGGAGGAGCACAGATGACAGACGGGTTAGGCCAGCAGCCCACAGCAGGGACGAGGGAACTGGGGATTGCCACAGACAGCACAGCTTTAGCCAGGCATTTGGCAGGGGCAAATGTGGACAGCTGGGTGGATTTATTGCTGAACCACTGTGCCCAAAGAGCATTGACTAATGGATCGATGTCCATCTGGAAGAGGTTTGCAGTAGCGCATCATCGGCTTCTGCCCTGCTCCATGGTTTTCCTCCACATCTCGGATGTAGGTGTTGGAATTGTGTTTTATCAGATTTGCAGATGATAACAGCTGGGCAGCATGACTAGTGCCCTTTGATGACAACATCAAAATTCAAATTGATATCAATAGGCTGGATTTATGGGCCCAAAACAACAGGGTGAATATATAAAGGGAATTAACATTTATTGAATACCCATTACATGCAGACACATACTTTATTTAATCTTTGCAACAACACTTAATTTTTTTTTTTACTTTAACATTTACTTGTCCATATTTGTGGGGTACAGTGTGTTGTTTCAAGACATGCATATAGTGCAGAATGATTCACTTAGTGTAGATAGCATAGTTCTGTACACGTTAGTTTACCACTACTCTCTACTTCTATGAGAACCACTTTATTATTTTTTTTAAAGATTACACATATGAGTTAGATCATGCAGTATTTGTCTTTCTGTGCCTGGCTTACTTCACTTAACATGACGGTTTCCAATGCCATCCATGTTGCTGTAAATCATGGGATTTCATTTTTTTAATAGCTGAATAGTATTCCATTTTGTAATATACCACAGTTTTTTTATCCATTCATCCATTGATGGACATTTAGGTTGATTCCATCTCTTGGCTATTGTGAACAGTGTGTAACAACACTTTGAAGAGATAATATTATGCTCTTTTTTTCTGATTAAAAAACAATATCCTAACAAAAGACTAACAAACTGCACTCTAATCAAGCAGAACAAATGAAATAGAATTAGACTGGAAATTAATAAAATAGAGAATAGAAAACAATAGAGAAAATCAACAAAAAGCCAAAGTTGGTTCTTTAACAAAATTGAAAAACCTTTAGCTAAACTGATCAAGATAAAAAGAGAGAAGACTCAGAGGATTAAATCAGGAATGAAAGAGAAGACATCACTAGCAACCTTACAGAAGTAAAAAGGATTATAAGGGAATATAAACAATAACTATAAACAATTATATGTCATCAAAACATCTAACTTAGGTGAAATGTACAAATTACTAGAAAAACACACATTACCAAGACTGACTGAAGAAGAAACAGAAAATCTGAACAGGCCTCTAACAAGTTAGGAGATCAAATTAGTAATTTTAATAATTTTCATAAAGAAAAGCCCAAAGCCAGAGGTATTCAATGGTGAATTCTATCAAACATTCAAAGAAGAATTAATACAAAATTATTCACAAACTCATACAAAAATTAGAAGAGGAAGAAACACTTTCTAACTCATTCTATAAAGCCATTATTACCCTGATATTAAAACCAGGCAAATACATCACAAGAAAAAAAATAAAACCCTACAGAACAATATCCCTTATCAATATAGATGCAAAAACCCTCAGCAAAATATTAGCAAACAAAGAATTTTAAAAGAATGATATACTATATAAGAGTGGGATGTGTCCTGCAAATGCAAGGTTGGTTTAACTTACAATAATCAATCAATGTAATATTCCATATTAATAGAATAAAGGACAGAAACCATAAGATTATTTCAGTATATGCAGAGAAGGCATTTGACAAAAATCGATACCCTTTCATTATAAAAACACTCAACAAGCTAGGGACAGAAGGAAACCTCCTCGATCTGAAAAAGGGAATCTATGAAAAAACCACAGGTGCCATCGTACTAAATGGTGACAGACTAAAAACTTTCCCGCCCAAATCAGTAACAAGAATGTCTGTTCTCAGCACTTCTATTTAACATGTATTGGAGGTTCTAATCGGGACAATTAGGTAAGAGAAAGAATGAAAACTATGAGATTGGCAAGGAAGCAATAAAATTCTATTTGCAGAGGGCATGATCTTAGATAAAGAAATCCTAAGGAATCCTAGGAATCCTCTAAAACACTATTAGAACTAATAAACAAGTTCAGCAATGTGGCAGGACACGACCAACATACAAAATCAACTGTATTTTTATACTAGCAATAAAAACTCCAAAATTGGTCACCCTTTACCAATTCCTCTCTAACCTCCTTTCCACTTCCCCTTTCCCACTTCTGGTGGCCTCAGTTCTGTTCTCTCCTTTTTAAAGTTCAATAAATTATTGTGATTATTCTTTTTTT
>NW_007726499.1:387815-388676 GCF_000696425.1 Galeopterus variegatus | reverse complement strand
TTTTTTATTTATTTGGGTATATTTTAGCTCCCATGTATGAGTGAAGACATGTGGTATTTCTCTTTCTGTGCCTGATTTGTTTCACTGAACATAATTTGATTACATCATGTAATGTTGAATATACTAATTATCCTGATTTGAGCATCACATGTTGCACATAAATGTTGAATATACTAATTATCAGGATTTGAGAATCACATATTGCTTGCAGTTATTGATATTCAGTGCTGTACTCCACAGATATATACAATCAATTATGTTTCAATTAAAAAAAAGAAAGGAAAAAAGATTTAGGCAATAAATAGTGACCATCAGTTATAATTAAAGATTTAANTTGCAGTTATTGATATTCAGTGCTGTACTCCACAGATATATACAATCAATTATGTTTCAATAAAAAAAAGAAAGAAAGGAAAAAAGATTTAGGCAATAAATAGTGACCATCAGTTATAATTAAAGATTTAAATAAATAAATACACATATAAATAAAAAGTTGCTACAGTAATGAATACTGTGTGAATATTGACATTAAGGGCAGGCATACAGATTGATAAAATAGAATTGAGAATCCAGAAATAAGCTCTTACATATATGGTCAATCAATTTTTGACAAGGGTGCCAAGTTCATCAATGGAAAAGAATAGTCTCTTTAACAAATGATGTTGGACAACTGGATTTCCACATGCAAAATAGTGAAGTTGGGCACCCACTGTATACAAAAATTAACTCAAAATGGATCAATGACCCATATATAAAAGCATAAATCATAAAACTCTTAGAAGAAAACATAATAGTAAATCTTCATTACCTAAGGTTCGGCAATGTATTGTTAGATATGATATCAAAAGCATGAACAACGAA
>NW_007726499.1:386814-387383 GCF_000696425.1 Galeopterus variegatus | reverse complement strand
ACACTGAGGGTTGCGATCCGTTGCCGGACACGGAAAAAGACAAAAAAAAAAAAAAAGTTTGTGCTTAGAAGGACATTATCAAAAAAGTGAAGAGACAGACCACAGAATGGGAGAAAATATTTGCAAATCATATATCTCAAATAAGACTTGTATCTCCAATAAATAATTCTTATAACTCAATAGTAAAAAGACAAATACCTGATTTAAAAATGGACAAAAGATTTGAATGGACATTTCTCCAAAGAAAATGTGCAATAGC
This sequence comes from Galeopterus variegatus, assembly GCF_000696425.1. Lineage (NCBI taxonomy): Eukaryota > Metazoa > Chordata > Mammalia > Dermoptera > Cynocephalidae > Galeopterus > Galeopterus variegatus. The sequence continues at coordinate 387,124 of NW_007726499.1, read as the reverse complement.
CAATGGGCACATGAAAGATGCTCAACACTGTTGCTTATTAGGGAAATGCAAATCAAAAGCACAATGAGATATCACTTCATGCCCACTAAGAAGATATAATAAAGAAGACAGACAATTTGTGTTTGTGAAGAATTGAAGAAATTGGAACCTTTATACATTGCTGGTGGGAATGTAAGACGGTGCAGGCACTTTGGGAAACAGTTTGGTAGTTCCTCATAAAGGTTACCATATGACCCATCAGTTCTACTACTAGTTATATCCTCAAGAGAAATGAAAACTGCATCCGTACGAAGACTTACACAAAAATGTT
>NW_007726499.1:380918-386346 GCF_000696425.1 Galeopterus variegatus | reverse complement strand
TGGAACCTTTATACATTGCTGGTGGGAATGTAAGACGGTGCAGGCACTTTGGGAAACAGTTCGGTAGTTCCTCATAAAGGTTACCATATGACCCATCAGTTCTACTCCTAGTTATATCCTCAAGAGAAATGAAAACTGCATCCGTACGAAGACTTACACAAAAATGTTCATAGCAGCATTATTCATAGCAGTCAAAAAGTAGAAACAGCACAAATGTTCATCAGCTGATGAACAGGTAAACAAAATTTGCTACATTCATACAATGCAATAAAAAGGAGATGAGGTGCTAATACTTGAATAATTGGTGAGGTTCAAACCCAAGAAGTAAAGATTCAGGCTAGCTAGAATGTCATTAAACAAAGACTATCCTATGACAGAGGAAATGGATATTTTCTATGTGAGCCAAAGGGCAGAACAAAGATTGAGAAGGGAAGGTCGTGGGAATGTCACTCCAACAAATAAAAATGCAATAAAATTCTAACAATTAAAAGCTTTCTATATCATTCAGGACTCAGAAACCAAACACAAATGGTCGTAAGCCAAATGGGGAGTTTATTTGTTCATATAAGATCGAAGTCTAGAGACAGGGTTTCAGGCGTTCTGTCTTTCCACACTGGTTTTTTCTGTGTTGGCTTCATCTTCAGCATATTCTTCTTCAGTGGTGGCAAGACGGTCACTAGCAGCACCACTTAGAGCCTATCAGCTTGATAACAAGGAGAATAAATGTGTCTTTTTCCCAATGGCTCCATCAAAACTCCCGGGACTGACTTTCACTGGACAGCTTGGGTCACATGCCCATTCTTGAACCAATCATTATAGCCACAGCGTGAAACATGATAATTTCCTGGGCTTGAATTTACCAGGCTCACCACTAACGCTGGGAGGTGGGGTCAGCCCTGCGCAAACCACAAGGACTGGGACTGGAGGAGGGGTCATTCTCCAAAGAAAAAAATAGGATGGATGCTCTTTCCAGAATAAAAGTTTGTCAGTAAAGCCAACAGATTTCCACAAATCAACCGTACATTAAAGAGGCTCATTTGGGAGGGTAGGTGGGAGGGTGTTCCGCATCTCTGGAGGCTTCCAAATGGAGGCAGATTGATCACCATTGCCTGTGCCCAGTAGGCAGCAAGGATGGCAGTCAAATTTTAGATCATCATCTCTCTTAAGGGCAATGATTTTCCATTGTCTTCTTCTTGCTCTCAGGCACCTGATTCTGCCTCAAAATACCTCCCATCATGAAGAAACCTCCTAATTTACATTGCATAGGATTTTTCAGGTTCTAATCAGAAACAAACTTATTTCCTCTGTCTTCCTTTTTAAATCAGCCTTGTGGCCTAGATGCTCACACACTCTGTGTCACTGGCCTTGCTTGGTTCTTTTCCCTCATTAAAGATACTCTCTCCCAGGAGATGTTGGTATGAGGCTCCAGAACAGCATTATCATCTCTTCTACATCACTCTTTAGTTATTCACCCCATATTCAAGGCAAGGTGTTTTGTTTTGATAAGATCACTCGAGCTAACTGAAGAAAGGCGTGCATGTGTGCACGCATGCACATGTGCGTGGACAATGCAGCAGGGGGACACTGTGAGTGTGTGGTAGTGCTGGGGAGTCTGGGACAGGAGTCACTGCCAGTCAGCAGGCCTCATGCATGCTGGAAATGAGCTGAGCTTCTGTGGCTGGGATGGGCCTGGAACTTCAGCAGCGGGAGTTCACACAGCCTCAGCCAGAGCCCTGTTTTTCCTCACCTGGCACAGCCAGCGGCCACATGTCTGAGTCTTCATGCTTACCACCAGCCGACCTGCCTTTCACTGTCCCAGTCCCACATCCTGAAAGAGGAATCTCACTGGACCAGTTCTAGTTTTGCTTCAGACAATAGGCCAGCCCTAGTCTAAATCTCCATCCCTTTCCCAAATACCCACGGCTAGGAGAGGTGGGGTGACACCTGGCATGGATCAGGCTGCCCAGGCTGTTTTTCAGCAAGTCTGTGCCCAGCTCCTTGGGAACATGGCACTCACATAACCAGCAGCCTGAATTTGTCATGTGCATCCCTCCCCTTGCACTTCAGTGTTGCAGAGAAGATCCCAGTGTACTGTTCTCCCTGTAACAAACCAACTGAAAGAGTGTAAAGTGATCAAGCCATCAGGGCAGCACTGTCTTTTCAAATGGCAGAGGCAGAGGAGGCTGGGGACTATTGTGCATGACTCGAAGAAAGTACTGGGAGAGGGGTTCAGATTAAGGGAAAGGATTTGATGGATTTACATCAAAACACAAGTGTCCTCTGCACCTCTGGCCTAGGGAGGGGAGGTTCATGCCTGCATGTCTATCCTCTCTCCAGGGAGGGGCTGACTGTACGGCAGATGAGAAACCCAAACTAAGCGTGACAAGAAGGGGATATCAGCCCCACATGCCTCCTGCATAGAGACTGACCCCCCATCCTCAAACCTTACCTCCTGTTCCTGCAGGACTCCCAGGGAACTCACTGGGAACTAAAGTATCAGGAAGAGCCAGGGCACAGAGCAATTCAGCCTCCCACCCCTTTCTGAGAATGAGACTGAAAACATCTGATAATATGAATGTCTGAGGTCTCACCAGCCCTAATCTAAAGACACTGTTTCCATGAAAATATACAGCCAGAGGGGGTGGAGGGAATTCTAAGGGATGAACTGTTTCCAGGCAATGCAAGAGGATTGGACACAGTAATTAATGGAATCTTATAAAACAAATTCAAATTGATTGGCCAGTAAATGAGGGTATTGCCACCCACACTGAAACTGATTTAAGGAAACATAAATTCAGTCAATAACAAATGTGGAAGGAGACAAGAGTCGGGAGAAAATATCTGGTGTAGTGTTATCAGAGTCGATGTTATTTATTATAGAGGATTAATAGTAATAAAAAAGACAGCTCCCGTGACAAAGCCTTTGAAAGAACCTACGATGTAAAACTTAGATCTATAAGTAAGATCTGATTTTAGGAGCTTAATTGAAAGTATTAAATAGAAGACAGCAATTTAATTAAATATAAAGATGATGATAAATTGGTGGGTTTGTACCTAGTCATGGGAAGAGAAATCTCAAACAAAGGGCTCTGGTGTGATCAGAGAGCTGGAAAACACAGACTTTTTTGTGCAGGGGAAATTTGAAGAGCTTCCATTGTGATTTTCTGTCTACCCTTCCCCACAGGCCTCCCTGAAGGGTACCAGTACCATGACACCTTTAAGTGGCCAAGGCCCCCTTTAAAGGAAGCCTCAGCCCAGCATTGTGCCCAGAGTCTTAGGAGACTGTGCCGATGTCACGATGTGCAGTGCACTGTGAGACCCCAGGCCTGTCTGCCTCCCACCCTACTCCAAAGAAAGAAACCCCCTTCCCTGGCTGCACAGCACCCCTCCCCCCACCATCGACACCATCCTTGCACGTGCAAATGCACACGGCCTTCCTCGCATGTCTATCATATGCAAAGCTGGCTATCCCAGAATCACCCAGGTTCTCCATATCAACCAGGAGAAGGAGCACAGTCCATCACCGGATGACTCTGAGTAATAAGTGAGGGAAAGGATAGAGAGCTGTGACACTGCTTAATTCTGGAGCAGCTGACCTCCTGCCCCTCACTGGCCCCAAACGATGCTGCCCAAGCATCCCTCCTCCATGTGGGCTGATACAAGAGTGGGTTGTAGCTGGGCTCGGGCTCTGCGTGGAGGGAGATGGACAACAGGGTCCTCAGCATTGGACCAGGAGGATGCACGCAGCAACAGGAAGGAGCCACGATCTAAGAAGACGGAGATGACTCTACTAGCAAGAGGCTGAAAGCCCTTCAGGAAGGGGCAAGGGCTTCTCCTCCTCAGCCCCAAACACTTGCTTCAGCATTAACACAGCTGGAAGGCTTCCTTCAATATCCTGCTTCCCCATCTGGGTTTGGGGCACCCTCCTCTGTGCTCCCATGACACTTTCTACATGTGCTTTATCCAGGCACCAGTTTACAGGCCTGTCTTCCCCACTGAAGTGGGTCTTATTCATTGCACTCTCCCCGGCACCCAGCACAGAACCAGGCATGGTGCAGTTGATTGAATGGGGGATTGGCTTATTTGGAGGAGAGCTGCTCTTAAGAGCCCGAGGCAGTGGTGGCCACAGCCCCCTGAGGCCTTAGCTGAGCAGCTGACAAGGAGTAACTGGATACTGCCTCTGCTGCCCACGCATGGTGGATAATGTTTGAGGGTGACAGAAGTATCAAGAAATGCCCAGCTTTGACTCTCTTCAGAATCAGCCCGACTTGGTCATCTCTCCATGCAGTTGAACCCCAAAGATGGCCTCTCTCTGAGCCCTGGGAACAGACCTGAGGTAGGGCCAGGGCTGTGGGACAGAGAGGGCACCCATTCAAAAGCCATCTGCTGACATAGGACGGGACCTGAGTTAGTGTGTGTTGAAGCTGAGTAAGGGGCGCGTGAGGCTCACTATACTACTCTCTGCTCGTGCGTTCTTGCATCTTCCATAATAATGTTTAATAAAATAAATTTTATATTCACAAAAGACATCAACCCCAGATGATTTTCCTTCAGGGTCTTGCTCTCTGCCTCCTCCTCTAACACGGTGGTGCTCAGACTGTGGTCCCCAGACAGGCAGTAGCACCATCACCTGGGAACGTGACAGAAATGCAAATTTGCAAGTCCCTCCAGACCTAAGAGTCAGAAACTGTGTGGTGGGACCAGCACACTGAGCTTAACGGGCCCACTAGGTGATGCCGATGCATGCACAGGTTTGAGAACTCCTGGTCTAATGCATTTTCTCTGTAATCTGCAGGATCGTGACTTCCACAGATTGGTGATACTCGGTTTGTTTTGAATTGTTGAAAGCCCTCTCCCCACTGCCTTTGGGAGAATGTGCTTTCACCTCAGCTGGCATCCACTCGGCCCCCGCTGGCTCTGCACTCAGCATCCCTAATGCAGATGGCTGGAGGTTGGTCTGGCTCAGCACTGGAGGGGTCCAGCCTGACAGTCAGGAGCTCACATTATGTGCCAGGTGCATGTCTGAGCTCCTAACAGGGGTTATCTCATTTGATAATCTCAACAACCTAGATGGAAGTTATGATGATTACTTTCATTTTACAAATGAGAAACCATTATGAGTGAGGTTTAAAAGCACTAAGTAGCTTACCACGTTCACCTATTGAGTAAGCGATGAAGCTGGGGTTCCAGAATATGAGTCATAACCACTAGAAACCACCACCTTACACTCTTGTCCCTTGTCTGGCTCCGACTGTGTGGGCCAGGACCAGTCTCAATACCTGGACCAAGCCTGCACCTGGCTTAGACTCCTGTGCCCGAGTTCTTGCTTTGATCATATATCCAGGCCCCAGAGGTTATGGCTATGGTTTATTCACCCCAAGGACACTCACCTGATCGGTGAGGAAGATTCCAGTACAAGAAACAGATC
>NW_007726499.1:334833-380420 GCF_000696425.1 Galeopterus variegatus | reverse complement strand
ACCTGCACCTGGCTTAGACTCCTGTGCCCGAGTTCTTGCTTTGATCATATATCCAGGCCCCAGAGGTTATGGCTATGATTTATTCACCCCAAGGACACTCACCTGATCGGTGAGGAAGATTCCAGTACAAGAAACAGATCGATGCATCTAGACAACAGGAAAAATCCATCACCTCACCTGGCAAGAGCTCCTAAGTGGGGTGGGTGTGCAGTAGGTTAAAGCAGAGGTCCCATGGTGCTGTCAAGGACCCAGGTCCCTCCTTCCTCTCAGCTGTTGTCAGCACAGAGCTCTCTCCTCAGGGACCAGCTGCCTCATCGTCACAAGATGACTGCCGTTCCTGGCATCACGTCCAGATAGGAAGAAGAGGGAACCATTTTCTCCCATGCATCTCTTATTCAAGAGCAAGGGACCCCTTCCAAGCAGACCTCCCCCAAATCTCATTGGCTAGAAGTAGGTGGCATGCCCATCCCTAGACCAACTGCTGGCAGGGGCAAACGAGACCGACTTGACCAGCTTAGCCTGGTCACAATGTACCCAAGTAGCTGGTGGAGGTGCAGACACTCAAGCAAAGCTGGGACTCAGTCAATAAGGAAGAGGAGGGAATGGCTGCTCTGAGTCCTGCCCCTGGAGCCCTGCCAGGACCTTGGGGCAGGGGAGAAACTGTCCTCACGTGAGGCCCCAGAGAGTGAAAAACAAATGTTTGGTGAGTCACTGAGATTTCAGAGTTGTTTGTTACAGAAGCCTGTCCTGACCGACACAGATATGGAATCCCTGCTCCCATGTTGCACAGACGGAAAACTGGAGGATTTTACTCCAGGGAAATGGAATCAGGCATGCTCTGGACTGGAAAGGCCACAGGTGCCAATGAGGGGGCAAAGCATTGCTCTGAAAGTCCTCGCTGTCTCCCCACCATGCTGGTCTCCCAGGAGGCCAGGTTTATACCCAAACAGGAAATTGGAAAAAGTATTCTCTGGAAAAACTGCCCCAAGAGAAAACACTCTATAATTTGATTTCCCTGCAGAATACATCAAGTTCCTGCCTGACCGCCCACAGCAAAGCCCCCAAGTCACCAAACCATAGGCAGCCAATAGCACACGCTCTTTTGGGAGGGTGTGTGTGTGTGTGTGTGTGTGTGTGTGTGTGTGTGTGTGTGTGTGTGTTGTTTTGTTGGCTGCTGGCCAGTACGGGGATCCATCCAAACACTTGACTTTGGTGTTATCAACACTGTGCTCTAACCAGCTGAGCCAACCAGCCAACCAACACATGCTCTTAACAGTGAGCTGCTGGCCGAGGATCGCCAAAATGGCCAAAGTTGAGACCAGACCGAATACCACAAAAACTGAAGGAAAGAAGAAAAAAGAATTTGGAGGAAAGAGAGAATCCAGGGCGAAGAAAATTTTTTTAAAAAATAAATACTTCGAGAAAATATTCACCCACAAACAAGAGTATAATGTTATTTATGAAAAGAAAAAAGAATAAGAGTTTTATGAAATGTATAAAAATAATTGAAATTTTAAAATTCAATAAAAGGAATAGAAGATAAAGTTAAGGAAATTTCCCAGAAGGTAGAATGAAACAAAGATGAAAATTAGGGAGAACAGGCAAGAAATAAAAATTAATTCAGGAGTTCTAAAATCCAACAATAGGCATTCCAGAAGAACTGAGGAAAGAGAGGGGAGGAAATTATAAAAGGGAGAATACAAGGACATTTCCCAGGACTGAGGATGAGATTTTCCAGATCAAAAGGGCCCATCCAGTGCCCAACATGATGGATGGAAAAAAAAAATACCCTACCCTCACCAAAACTCACGTTTGTAAAATTTTAGAACATGGAACAGAAGTTTCCAGAGAGAAACAAACAAAAGTCAGATGTAAAAGATCAGGAATGAGAGTGGCATTGGACATCTCTAAACAGAAACTTGTGACAGTTAAAAGACAAGGGCTCAATGCCTTCAAAATTATGAGCAAAACGGATATTAAATGGGAACTCCATAAATAGTCAAATTATTAATCAGGTGCCAATGGAGACATTTTCAAACATTCAAGGTCTCAAAATCATGCATCTTTTCTCAGGAAGCCACGTGAGGTCAGGAGTCACCAAACAGGGAATAATCTAAGAAAGAGGAAGAAATAGGACCCAGGACGTGGGGGAATTCCAGGGACGACAGTGAAAAGAGCAGGACAGTCACAGGGGTGCAGAAGGCCTGGAGAGAAATCAGGAAGGATGGCAGAACCCAGGGTGGACGTCCTCAAGGGAACGTGAAGGGCAGGTGGCCTGCTGCGTTTGGGAAGGAGAGTTGGGAAAATTAGTGATAGTGACGTGAAGTTAAAGCAGATGAAAAATGAGACAATTACACCCTCTTCCCAACCGTCCCCGAAAACAATAAGCAATAAGTTGTCATGGAAAGGAAGTGTAATCATAGAACAGTAGGCTGCTTAGCTGTCAATTATATGTGTAGTCATACTGTTGCAAACACTGAATGTTGGTTGAATCGAATCTCATGAGACAGACTAGGAGAAGGGAGGGGTCGAGGTGTGTGTGTGTGTGTGTGTGTGCGTGGGTGTGTGTGTGTGTGTGTGTGTGTGTGTGTGTGTGTGTGTGTGTGTGTGTGTGTAGAAGAGCTAAATCCTAACCTTGAAATAACAAGTCAGTAGATAATATCTAAAACTGGAAAATTAAGAACCTGAAGTGTGCTTGTGTAATTTAGAAATACAGAGGTCGACAGAAGGTGCAGGTGACGGGGCTTCCTCGGGCATGGTGCCTCAGGTGGGAAGGAGGGAAGCAGGGACAACTATTGCTCACGGTGAGACAAAGCCAAATCATACAATTTGAATTATTAAATTATGTTTATCTTATTTTTGTAAAAATATTTTTTGAGGACAGAAATGATTTTCACTTGTTCTAAGAGATTCCACCAAAGTCTGGGCTCCAGGTGGGAAGGAGGGAAGCAGGGACAACTATTGCTCACGGTGAGACAAAGCCAAATCATACCATTTGAATTATTAAATTATGTTTATCTTATTTTTGTAAAAATATTTTTTGAGGACAGAAATGATTTTCACTTGTTCTAAGAGAATCCACCAAAGTCTGGGCTTTCGCAGCAAGTCAGTGGACCTCTGGGTCAAGATGGATGCACGTGTTCTCATTGGAAACAACACATGGCCTCAGCTGGGTTGCTGCAGAACTCTTCATTTTGAACAAATGATATGAATGAAGCTTTTGAAAACTCCCAGGGAGAGACCAACCAGCCATTTTACTGGATGGCTTCAAACCTCCCGATTGACCTTCCTGGGTCCCTAAGACCAATCAGCAGGAGGCCTATTGAGCTGGGTCTGAGGAGTTGTGAGGCCAGTCCTGGGACTTAGAAACAGCCCTGGGCCTTTGGACTACCATGGAAGATGCTGGACACCAGAATGTCTGCCCAGATGAGGTCCCAGGCTTCCACCTCCTCATGTGTCCCCAGACCTCTCACACCACTCGCCACAGTAGTAGTTTCAACATTGTCCCTACATCTTGCCAACCTTCCTTATCACTCAGAATCATAGGAAAGCCAGTGTGGTGGAGGGGAACGTTCACTGAATTCAGGTTGAAAAGACCCTGTGTTCCAATCCGTGTCCAATCCCAGCTAGCTGTATAATCACAGATTATTTATTCCTCCACCATCAACTGAACACCATCACCTTCCAGTAATGCCAGGTCCATTCTGAATGTCTTGCCTTTCTTAAGATGTGAAGTGACTTGACCACGACCACACAGGTAATAATTGCTAACTCAGCTCTGTTGGCCTGGATTCTTTCCATTATTCCAGACTGTTATTATCAACCAGGAGGGACATATCTTATTCCCAGGAGGGATGCAAAGTGTCACTGGGAGAATATTTCTGAGCAAGAACTCCAGTATACAAACATTCATTTGTCAATTCAAGAATTCCTTGTGCAAGACCTATGCTACGTGCAGTCCCTGTCCTCAAAGAGGGCAAGTCCAGAGCAAGAGGAAGACACCAGAGCAAATAACTACTGCTCTCTGAAAAGTGTCTCTGACCCTCCCCCTCCCCCAGTTATTTCTGTGAGTCCTCAGCTGCCTCTCATGTCCTTGTGAACGTGGCCCATGATGGATCGTATAGCAGCAGTCTCTCTCCTCTCCCATTCCTTATTTCACAGGGCTATCACTTGGCTGTCCCCAAGCATCCCAGTGTCCAGACGCAGCCACCCACAACTCACCACGCACCCTTCCACCACCACAGCAACATCCAATGCTCTGGAGTCCTGACTGGCCAAAATGGGGCTTTAGCACCTGGAGCCCAAGAGGACTGAAGCCACACAGCGTTCTGCATCTACAGGGGGAAAAGTTTCCTCTTTCCCTGCCTCACCTCCCACGGGAGGCTCCATCACCTGGTGTCAAAGCAAGGTTGCTCCTGCACTCAAATTCTAATAAGGTTTCCATGGAAAATCTCCTTTCATCTCTATATGTGTCCCCAGGATACTGAGCTGTGGACAAATCCAAGTGACAACCCCTATGAGGACAGAGGTTCTGTTCCTGAGCCTAACTCCTGCCTGACTCTCTCTTCCCAGGAGGCTCCTCAATTTCTCATCAAATAATCTACCCCCAGCCCCACTAGCTTTCTGGACACACACTGACATGGCTGAGTGCCCACAACTGGCTGACCCCAGCACGCACAGAGGCTCTCTCCCACCACATCCTGAACCATCCTGCCTGTTCATCCCTCCGTGGACAGGGTCCAACACTCTTAAACCTTATCATCTGGGGATAGAAAGGGTCAGGAAAACACGTGCCTCCCCCTGTACCCCCTTTTGCCACATCTCAGCAAAATGCTCTGAAATTTCAAGGAATGCAAATATTTGATAATTGATTGCTATGCAATAGAACATAAAATATGGTATTCTGGGAACCAGTTGTACGATATGGGAGATATATGCCAGAACCGCATTTGTGCTATGATGGGGTAAAAGGTATAAACTTTTCAAACAGCTAGATGCTGCAGAACAGGGGAAATACGAGGGCCATTCCCAGCCTGGAGAGGCCTGACAGACAAAGCCCTCCATGACCAATGCTGTCACACTGAGCCTGTAAATTTCCAGACTTCTTGTTCATTCCCACAATGACCCATCAAGATAATGAACTGCCCCCCACCTTCTGCAACTCAATTCCCTTGGGACCCTGGTCTCTGACAGGCAAAGCTTTATTGTTGTTGGAAATCAGTGACCAATCGGACAAATTAATCTCTGATAAAAGATTAATGCAAGGATGGCAAATGGATTTCATTCCTGCTGCCAACTGTGATTGATTGGTAGGGGTTACCTAGAGTGCTTGTTTGAGAAGGACTGTGGCCAGAGCTTAGCTCAGCAAGCATGTGTGCCAGGGTTGATTTGCCATGTCTTCCCTGAGCCTGCCCTAAGCCCTCCAGGGACAAAGGCATTGTAGGTGGTGCTTCTTTGCCATCCTAGGATTAGTGGCTGCCCTATGTTAGCTTGTCCCTCCCTCTCTGGGTACATATTTGCATTGTGACATGGCTCTTGGGGGAAGAAAGTCTCATCCAAGTCAGTGAAGGACCTTGAGTTCTTGAGGATGTATGCAGAGCAGGTGGACCCTGCCAGCCCTCTTGGGGACAGCTCTTTCCATGTACCTGGAAGACTTGACCTCTCCAGCAGTGTCTCAGAGGACCCTCAACAGTGTTCCAACCCAGAGTAAGAGGAGCACTGAGCAGCCATCAATTCCAGGTCATCTCAGGGAGAAAGACACCTGAAGCCGAGAGGAAGGACAAGCAGGGATCACTTGTTCACCTTGCTTTTGATCACCCAACTGCTTGTGCCACCCACACAGTCAGGAGTGTCCAGCCCTCTGGCCCTGGCCCCTTGTACTTCTGGTCCTACCTGGCTTTGTACCAGGCCTTTGAGCTCCTGAAAAAAACCTCTGCATATCTCAACCACTGCACTTACCATGCAGAGTTGTAATTATCTATTCATGAGTCTGCCTCCATCCTAAGGAGCCTCCCTTCTCTACAGGACAGGGACTGAGTAGGATTATCACTATAAGACAGAGCCTAGGGCAGACCCTGGCACACTGTGAGCATTCAATAATTTTCACTGAGTGAATAATGGAATTTGAGACTGTAGTGGTTGAATAGTGTCCCCCAAAAAGATATATTCAAGTTCTAGCCCCCAGTACCTGTGAATGTGACCTTATTTGGAAATAGGGTCTTTGCAGATGTAACTAAGTTAAGGATCTCAGAATGAGATCACCCTAGATTTAGGATGGGCCCTAAGTCTAATGACTGGTGTCTTCAGAAGAGAAAGGAGAGAGAGATCCAACAAAGAGATACACAGAGGGGAAGGCCGTGTGCAGACAAAGGCAGAGATTGGAGTGACGCATCTACAACCAAGGAGCACCAAGGACTGCTGGAGTCACCAGAGGCCAGGAAAGAGGTGTGGAATGGATTCTCCCCCAAAAAGAAGCAACCTGCCTGCACCTTGATTTGAGGCGTCTCTTCTCCAGAACAGTGAGAAAATATGCTTCTGGTTTTGTAAGCCACCAAGTTTGTGGTAATTTGTTAAGGCAGCCCTAGGAAACTAATACACAGACTTAGAGGTGAACTCAGAATGTCAACCGTCAAGGGAAGAGTGATTCAGGCTGTGACTCGTGAGGCAGAGGAGATGCCCAGGACCCGCCTCTAAGGAAGCTCTCATTCTCAGAGCCATGCAGGTGCCCCTCACCCTCACACCTGCCCTACAGCTGACAGTTTCTTGCCAAGACCTTCTTTCTCCTCTTAGAATCTCACAGCTGGGGGGGCTTCCGAGTAAAAACACCAATTTTGTAGGAGAGGAAACGGAGGCCTGTGTAGGTAAGACGATTTGTCCTAAGTAAAAGAACAGTTAATTGAAGATCTGAGACTACACCCTGATTTTAGGCCTATAGATCTAGAGAGAACTTAGAGATCAAATAGCCCCAGCCCTCAGTTCCGAAGAAACTAGTCAATAGCTTGCCTAAGGCATCCTTCTGCCATAACAGATTTTCATGACTGGTGGAAAGAGAAGGGCTAAAAAAGTTAAGAAACTTCTAATCAATGTGCTCAAATTTCTACCGCTTAGTTCTATCCTCTCCCCTCTGCCCACTAAGTGCTACTCCCATTCACACTGACCTTAAGTTAGTGCTCTGCCCCACCCTGAGCCTCTCTGAGTCTCTCCATCTGTGAAATAGAGGGTTGATGCTGGTGGCTTCTGGTTTTACCAGCTCGACTATTCCTGGTTTGTAACCAATTCTTTGGATTTTTCTCTGAGGAAGTCACTTAATTAATGCACAGCAATTTAAGTAAGGCCCTGAATCAGCAGACTTTAGCTCAAACAAAATTATAATCAAAGAAAAGAAGAAATTCGCACCTCTCCACCTGTATCCTGAGCCTCTCCTGCCAAGAGCATGCAGGGCAGTGGCAACCACCCACGTGTGGCTAGTGTGAGCTGCCCGCTGGCGTGCAGGCCCAGGCGCAGGACTGCAGCCACTACCCACTCTGGGGACTCATCTTCCCAAAAGAAGGGTTGGAGTGTGGCCAGGTGCTCACCAAGGAGAAGAGAGAGACAAACCCTCAAACATAAATGCTGGCTGTATTGAGACCAGCATATTTATACCTTATAATGGATCCCAGAGGGTTTGGGGAGCCCCAGCCTCTGGTAGGTCACTTCTGTTTAACTTTGTTTACTTTTTCAGGGCTACAGATGAGCTTCCTGAAGTAGTCCATATAAAGAGGTCCAAAAAGGGAGGCAGACCCTGGGGACATTTTATGGGACTTGTGATTCTTGGAAACTGGGTACAGGACCTAGAATGCCAGAGGAGAATCAAGCTGATTCTGCTCTGCTTCTGTAGGTCTGGCAGACCCTGAGCCTTCTCCCTCCAAAGAGAGTTCAGAAACTCCTGCCAGGCCCCACCTCTAAAGCAAGCCATGGCCCTTCCATTCTGGGATCCACACACTATTTGCAGAAGTTTCCAACCCATGAGCAAGTTTCAGCTTGCCCAGCTAGTCCAAATAAAGCACCGAGGGGCCATGATGGCAGACTGGCTCACAGGAGAGGTGCACTGCCCAGTGTCTGGGAACAGACTCCTTCTGCAAATAGCAGGCATGAGCTAGCCCTGGGTCCAGAGGAGAGAGACCACTGATAGCCTCTCCCCATGGACAGGGCTGGGGTTGGAACCATTCCTAATCACGATGACCTCTAGATTCAACTGGAACACACTTCTAAGATGGGCTTTGATCATTTTTTTCTCTCTCACTCTTTCTGTTTTTCCTTCCTTATCTATTTCTGTTTTTCCTTCCTTATCTATTTCTGTCTGTCTTCTTTTCTTCCTTTTCTCTTCCTGCTTTTATTCTCTCTCTCTTTCTACAAGTGTAGATGTCTACTAGATGTCAGGTATGGCCCTGGGTGCTGGGGACGCAGACACGAATGAGGCCCAGTCCCCCCTCAGGGAGCTCACAGACTGGAAAGGGAGGTCCTAAATTTGCATACACAAAAGTACAATGAGAGAAGCACAGGACATGGGGCACCCAGGACTGATGCAAGGAGCATAGCATTTGATTTGAAATCTGAAGAATTAACAGATGTTTGTTAGGTGGAAAATCAGGGAAGGGCATTTCAAACTAAAACACTAAGAGGCAAAATCACCCAGGCCTGAAAGAATAGGCAGTGTTTGAAAAAGGTGGGCAGTGAGGTATTGCCAGAATTGGTTATAGGGTAAGGACAGGTGACAAACCTGAACAAGTAAATAGAGAGCATGGAGAGCCATGTGTGCTAAGATAGAATTAATCCAGAGGCAAATGGGAAGGTGCAATTTGAGCAAGACAGCAGCCTAACCAGATTTACCTGAGAGAGACTTCTGCGTCCAGGTGGGATATAGAAGGTTGTGGCAGGCGAAAGAATCATATTTTTAAAAAAGATAGAAGGGAGCTGTGGAAGCACTGAGGTCTACACTAACTCAAACTCCAGAGAAGGCAGAACATTTCCTGAGCGAGCTGATGAGTGTTGGCTCTTTTCCTCCTTGGGAACTCCTGCCAATCCAGGGCACAGGCTGGTGATGGGGCCTGGCCCAGGCAGAGGGCCCTGACGGGAAGGAGAAACAAATAAAGTTCTGCAAGGTCACATGGGCTGATAGATTGGAAACTAGAACCTGCAAGCCATAGTTTGCTATTCCTGTGATACACCTCCAAAGGAGAAGAACTATTAGGGCTGAGGAGATAGAAAGCCATTAGGCTCTGGGGCTGGCCACTTATCTTAGTTGGTCAGAGCATGGTGTTATATCACCAATGTCAAGGGTTTGGATCCCCTAACCAGCCAGCTGCAAAAATAAGAAAGAAAGAGAGAGAGAAAGAGAGAACCATCAGGTTCTTAATCAAAACCTCAAAAAGATTTCACCGAAGGAACAAGGACAAACTAAAGATGGGCTGAGTCTTACCAAAACTGCCACCCATCCCCAACCTAGCTCAATCTCTGGCTGGATTGAGGTGATCTATTTTTACTCTGTCTACCTAACAAAGAAAAGGAAGGCTTGCTGGTTGCAGATATCATCTGAAGCTTCTACAGTTCTGTTATATACAGTGACCAACATGTAATGAAAAATTACTAGATATGCAAAGTCAGGAAAATGTGATTGATAATAAAGAGGAGGAAATACAAGCAATACAAATAAGTTAGAAAAATTTAAAATAGCTATAATTAATACGTTAAAGAAAGAGGGCACAGCTGAAGAGAGAAATAGTAAACCCAAAGACAAGTCAATAGAAAATATCCAAAGTAAAGCTCAGAGAAATTTCACTAAAAGATCATTCTGACTGCAGAGTACAGGATGGATTGCAGGGGACAAAAAATACAGCCAAAATACCTCGAGGGGATGGGTACAGATCTGCTTCTTTAAGTCATCTAAGAGCAGCCAGGAGAGTCGCAAACAGCACCCAAAGCATTATTCTCCACCCACCTAATGAAAAGGACCTTATTTAGATCTCTTTGCCCCTCCATAGACTTACTAACTGAAAGCAAGCAAAGTCAGAAGTCTCTGTGAAAAGCATCCCTCTGTTAGGGTCACACCAGGGCTCTTCCTTTCCCTCAATAATGGTATTTCTAGCTTGGCTGAGACTAGAGAAAAAGAGGAGGAAGAAATCTCAGGATTCTCCAAACTGGCTCTTCCTTGGGCAGGGAGGGAGAGGCTCCAGGCTCCAACCCAGCCTGTAGAGTGTCTTGTCTATGACTGGTCCCCAGAGCATTAGAAGAGGTCCTTCACCATAACCACCCCTTCTGAGAAACCAGAAGTTCCCAGCTGATCAGAAGTTAATGAAATGCAACCAATCCAGGTCTTGGCAGAAAAGCAGTTTACATTAAAACCAAACTGTGAGCTGGGGGTAAAAGTGGCTGAGCAGGCAGGAAAATTCCCATTCAGAGGGAAAGCCCTATAAGATTCTCATCTATTCAGCAGCATGAAGCTTCTGCTATCTGCCAGGTACAGTTCTAGGCCCGGGACAGCAGTAAATAAAACAGGCCAGGTTACTGACCACAGAGCTACAATGCCCTAATATATCTCAGGCACTTTAATAAGTTTATGCAATAAATAAATACACAAACAAGAAAATGTCAGTTTGTGGAAAGTGCTTTAAGGAAATTATAACAAGATGATGTAATAGAAGCTGGTTATTTGGGTGTCAGAGAAGCCTTCTCTGAGCTGGTGACATTTCAGCTAAGACCTGGATGATAAAAGGAGCCAGCTGTGTGGAAATCTGGACTAAGAGCATTTCAGGTAGAGGGAACAACTAGGGCAAATGTCACAGAAAGGGAACAAGCTTGGCAGAAGGCTAGTGTGGCTGGCAGGTGCTGGGAGACTGATGGACAATGAGGTGGGAAAGGTGGGCAGAAGTCGGGTTGTGTAAATTCTTCGTCATTAGGACAGGAAGCTTTATTTTGTGCAATGGAGAATCATTAGGGATTTAAACTGGATGGAAGATCCCTCTGTTTCCTGCTACCCATAGTGCTGATTGAATGGCTCCCATTCTCTAGCTATTCATGAATCTTCCCCCCAAAACTTCTCCAGCTTTTGCCAAAATTCCAAATTTCCAAAATTCCCCCCAGTCTTTGCCAACAGGCTCAGGCCAAAAATCTTGGAGTCATTCTTCACTCTTTTTCTCCTGCTCTACTTGAAACTTTAAGGAAATGCTACCAGGTCTACCTTTGGTGTATGTCCAGTGTCCAAACACTTCTTTCCACCTCCTCTGCCACCACCGTCATCTGAGCCACTATCTTCTTACACCCGGGTTATTAAAAGTGCCTGTTTCTCCCCTCTCACCTCCTAGAATATATTTGCTACACAGAGGGAGCCTCCTTGGGGGCCAACCAGATCAGATCACATCACTCCTCTGCTCAGAACCCCATGGCTCCCATCTCACTCAGAGAAAAATCCAAGTTTCCACAAGAGCTTACAAGGCCTTACAGCATCTGTCCCTCCTCATTTCTCCTCCTCATCTTCTCCCACTCCCCCTTGCTCATTCCATCCCTGGGACACTGGCCTCCCTGCCAACAGCAGGCTCCTGCACTGGGGCCTTGCATTAGTGGTTCCCACTTTCCAGAAGGCTCCTCCCCTGACAGGGCACAGCTCACTCCCACTCCTCCAGTAGGTCTCTGCTCAAATGTCACCTCTCAGTGAAGCCCTCCCCAGCGACCCCATTGAGTGATGCAAACTGCCCCACCCCCAGCACTCTGGCTCCTCCTTACCCTGCTCTACTTTTCATTCCTTTCATAGGCCTCTTCACCTTCTAGCATATTCTATCATTTACCCATTTATTACGGCAATGTTTACCGTCTGACCTCCCTGCAACAGCAAGGATGGATCTCCACAAGGGTTGGCATCTTGTCTGCTTTGTTCCCTTTATGCAAAACACTTAAAGCAGTGTCAGTGCTCCATTCATGTCTTTGAATAAACATTTTGGTTATATTAATAATTTTTTTAAATGTTATACTATGCTCTCGATATTATATAGATACTGTCAATTTTGTTTATTTTGGGTTTGGTTTGGTTTGGTTTTGGCAGCTGGCTGGCACAGTATTGTGAATTTTGAATACCTTTTATATCCATTGTATTTTACTCAATCATTCAAGAAAGAAAGAAGGAATTTTTTTTAAGAGATAAAAATGTTGAGCACTGTGTGCTGAGCACGAATGCACTACTTTGGCTCACAGTTGGACATGGTGGATTGAACACACGGGTCCTCTCCAAACCCAACAAAATAACAAAAAAGAAATAAAAGCAGAATTAATCCACAGAGACAAAAAGAATGGGAGGAGAGGTAACGTAACACATCACAGCAAAATGGAACGTGGAAAACAGGCGGACGAGGACAACCACGTTGGCAGACCAGCCAAAGGCCATGACGTGGCTCTGAAGGGAGGGAAGTCAGGAAGGAAGATGGTTTCTGTTGCAAAACCTGGAACTGTAAGAAAAGGAGAGTGTGAAGGCGAGGGGCAGGTGGGCTGAAAACAGGAGAGGGGGAAGATCAGCCTAAGAAACCACGAGACTCCACGCCTCCCCATCCACACAAACAAGCAGCTGGACTTGGACTAGCGGTCTGGTCTAACTTGTGATGTGACCACACTGGAAAGATGCTACAGGGAAGTGTCTCTGTGATGGGGGAAGACGCTAAGAGAGATAAATCTTCTTATTCCTTGGTTGGAATTCAATTAAAAACCTAAAAGTCAAAAGCTAGCAATATAAGGATGGTAGAAATGACCAACATTGTTGAAAGTGCTCATCTCTGGGAAGTGTGACTTGTGACTGAAGAGAGATGGGACAGGAGCCCACCGCTTTTCATTATAAGCCTTCTGGAACTGTTTTCTTTTATTTAACTATGTCCATGTATTACTTTTATAAAAACAATAGTGAGATTTCTGGCTTCTGTGTGGAGAACAGGTGGGAGGAGGGCAAGAACAGCACCGGGGACCCACTGAGAGGTCCCAGCAGAGAGGACGAGGGCCGGGGCCAGCGCGGCAGGACGGCAGTGCAGAGGACAGCACGCATTTGCAAAGTCTTAGAGACAGAGTCGACATGACTGCATGAAGGAGCGAGTACAGGTCGTGATAAACTGGGAGGAATCAAATATAATTTCTAGGCATTCAGCTGGACCAATGTGGTACAGGCCGGGCAGGGACAAGGATGAGGCCAGCCAGCCACCAAGGGCACAACATTCTCGGCCACGTGCAAGTGCAGGGCGGGCACCCGAAAGTGGGTGCCTCCTCGCAAGCTGTGCCGTTGGCATCTCACGGCCCCACCCTGGCCCCAGCCTTGACTTGGTGGATTCTAGATAGTGACTTGCTATTTACTGAGATGGGGAAAATTAGCGGCAAAAGCACAGGGGTCACAAGGGAGGACAGAGAGAGAAAAAATGTTTTCTTTTGGTCAAATCACGATGGAGTCATCTGTTAGTGATCCATGTGAAGGTGTCAAACATTACAAGTCTGCAGCTCAGGGGGCCAGTCAAGGTGAAAGGTAGAAATCTGGAAGTCTCAAGCATAGAGATGAGGCTTAAAGTCATGGATTGAGATTGGATAACTCAGAAAGACTGACTATGAGGAGTATAGGTGGGGCCAGATCAGAGATGTTATGACATTTGTTTGTGGGGAGAACCAACAAGGTAGTCAGAGAAAGCAGCCATCAAAGTAAGGGAGAACACAGGACAGTCTGGTGTTTCAGAAGCCAGGAGAAAAGGGTTAACAGAGGGAGACTCTGTCCTGAATGCCTCATCCCCACAACTCCGCAGAAATTGTGCTGTGAGGAGGAGCAAAACGCTTTGGGGCTTCCACCTTGCCCAAGGCTAGCGCCTTGTGTGTCTTCCTGGGACTTCATAATGCACCCTCTTCTCCACCTGCGGTGGCACCTCGCTGTCAATGCTGTCCCTCCCCGACTTGCAGGCCACCGCCTGCCTCTGCAATCTGCAGCTCTCCGCATCCCCAGGACCTCCCACCCCAGCTCAGTGACTGCTGGTTTGACCCTGCTGCCTTCTAAGGGTCGGGCATTAGTCATTCACTCAACAACTATTTATGTAGCACCTAATGTGCCCAAATGGTGCCAGTACAGTAGATATAGAGGTGATTAGGACAGATGTTGTTACTCAGAGGGACCTCGCTCCCCTGTGACACTTCCTGCTCAGGGCTCCTTCAGATTAAATAACCCACCTGCCTGAATCTAAATTCTGGCCCCAGCCCACTGGCCAGAGCCCCAGGCAAGCCCACGGAGCCTCCTTGGGGTGGCGAGGGGCCTAAGGATTTCCTCTCCACAAAGTGCAGCCTCATTGAAGCATAAAACCATTCACATTGGAGACAGATACATCCAGGATAGGCCAAAAAAGAGCTAGATGGTGATGTGCCTATTCAGCCCAGAGCCTAGTATGGTGCCTGGCACATAGAAGTAGGGCATGGAGTGATGGATGAATGAATGAAGGGCTCACTCTGTGTTAAAATACAGATGATCTTTGTCAACAACAAAAACTAAGACATGAGGAATCTCTTCATGGGAAGCGCTGATGGAGGTTGCCTGAGGGAGGGGAAAGCAGTGTTGTTCTACCTAGAAACAAGGTGTGGATGAGGGCAGCCCAGAGACCCGCTCCCCCTCAGCCTTGTTCAGCTCAGGCCAGGGCCCTGCATCTGCTCCCCACTCCAGCTGCATCCTGGAGCTCACTCAGGCTCCACCCTGGAGTTATCCCAGTGTCCGTTCTCCAAAGCATGTGGCTTTAGAGCAGTTTGGAGCCACCTCTCAACAATGTCAGCCTGACAGGCAGCAGCTGCAGAACTCCGGCAAGAGATTGCACGCTTGGTGGGTCATTCCCAGCCTCCTATCCCATCTCTGTGGAAATTGGCCCTGGAGGTAGAAGATGGGGAGGGCAGCCTCGACTGTGCTCACATCCCAGCCCCCCTTCATTTGTAGCCAAAGAAGCTAGCAGATGAAAGGTACTGGTCTCTGGCTCGGCGCTCACCTCTACCAGCCCTGTAGAACTTTCTGAGTCAGCTGTCCAGGCACCTATATTTGGCTATCCCATGGAGGCCCAGAGCCAACCTCCACTGAAGCCTAGAGCTTCTTTGGAAGTCTCTGGACGTGGCCATGCCAACACACAGCTTGCTGGGTTTTAAACAAATCTTGGTCAGAGCTGCTGAGGGTGAAGCAGTTGGAAATTGTGCCTTCCATGCCATGCCATGGGGTGCCAGGCTGGTGGGTGTCTGCCCACGTCCCCGCCATTCCAGCACACACCCTGTGCAGGACAGCAAGCCCATGCAGGCAGTCTCCCGCATCTGCATAGTCTGCACACTCACATGGTACACACTGACACCCTGTCTGAATATAGGGACAATCCACACTCTGTTCTGCGGCCCCCTTGCCAGTCAGCTGCAGCTCTACTCTCAGCCCCGTCAGCTTCAGCCCTGTTGATTCGCCCAAGTAGTTGATAGTTTATTGTAGGTTGCTCTTCCATTTTATAAAAGTGACTGGGAAATGAGAAGAAAAATCAAAGTTCTAATATTGATAAGAAGAACAGATGTCAAAAGCTCAACACAGTTGACACAAACATGAGAGTCTGTAGGCATTACTGAAAGAAGCAAATTGGTGGCCTTGAGTTGAGGCTTATTAGATTTAGACCCATCAGCTGTGTGTGTGGGGGGGGGGGGATAATCAAAAGGGAAGAACAGATGAAATAATATAAGTGCTGGAAAATACACCTTCAAAGATTGTGTCAGATAGAAATGTCATTTAATGTTAGCCTGCTGGAACACTCCTATCCCCAACTCCTTTTCTAGCTTGAGATTCTGTTCTGTGACCTGCATGCATCCCACCTACATGCATGTTTTCAGAAAAACACATGCCCAAAACAACACACCAGAGGGCCGCCTCTGCTTCAGAGGGCAGTGTGTGACTCACCATAGATACACCTGGACAAATTTTATCCTGCAGTGTCAAGACAAAGCTTCTGCCCAACACTAAGTTTAAAAAATAAAAAGAGTTACTCCTCGATTCCTGTATTCCCATGTTTATCACAGCTCTATTTACAATAGCCAAGAGTGGGAACCAACTTAAATGTCCATCGACAGAAGACTAGATAAGGAAAATGTGGTACATATACACAATGGAATATTACTCTGCCATAAAAAAGAAGGAAATGCTGCCATTCACATCAACATAGATGAACTTAGAGAAAATTATGTTAAGTGAAATGAGCCAGGCACAGAAGGAGAAATACCACATATTCTCACCACATAAGTGGGAGCTAAAATAAATAAAGAAATAAAAAAGAGAGAGAAAGAAAGAATCACAATAATACATTGAACTTTCCAAAGAAAAGAGAACAGAACTGTGGTTATTAGAGTTGGGAAAGGAGGAGGTGGGTAGCAAGAAATTAGTTAAGAGTCACAAAGATCGATTACGTTTTGGAAACATGAGCATACTAATTATCCTGATTTGATCACCACATCTTGTACACATGTATTGACATTCAAATCTGTACTCTACAAATATGTATAAGCAATACAAAAATTCAAAAAAGAGTTCTTCCTTAGGTTAAGCCAAGATCCTCCTCTCTCTTCACATCTCTCTAAAGTGCTAGTTTCTCCATTCGGAGGCATCCATATGAAATCCACTCCCTTTCTCACAGGAGAGCCCTGCAAACATTTCCAAACAGCTCCTGTGCTCGCACCACCTCCCTTATTGAGAGAGTGAAAGAGTTCTCACTCTCTCAATAGTTCCTCCAGGGAGCTGCTATCCAGCCAGACCAATCACTTGCCTGGGCACGTTCTGTTGTGTCAAAGCCCCATGAAGATGGGAAAGCACTTTAGCAATGTATATCCAGGAATTTAACAATTTCCCTAGCTTTTATATCCAGGATCTGACTTCCAGAAATCTATTGTAAGGAAATGATCACATATGTAGTCAAGTTTTGCTCTTACAGCTCTTCCCTGAAATATTAGTCTTTATTATGAAAGAATATGCAATAATGGGAAAGTGGGCAAATTAAGTATGTTATATCCATATAATGATGAAGTATTATACAGCCCTAAAACACTACCTTTTTGAAGAATGAGGAAAAAATTATATACATAGTTGAATACTCAATATCACACGCACGCATGCCCTCATGCACAGACACATGCACACACGTGTGTGCACAAACATAAAACAGGAAGGAAACACCCTTACATGTAAACAGTGGGAATATATAATTGGTGATATTATGGGTGACAATTCTTTTATATTTTGTCTGCATTTCTCAAATATTCTACCATGAGTATATGCTACTTCTAATTTGCGAAAAGTTATTGTTTAGAGATATGGTACCCAGAACTGAGCACAGGATGCCTCACAGAGTGTCACCAGCACAGGGTCTTGTCCTTAAGCTTGACAGGCACTGTTGATTCCTGTTATACTCATGGTCAACCAACATTCTGCAGGAGGTGCCCTTAACCCATCACTTGCTGCTGACGACACCATGTGGGTGCAGGGCTTATCCCAGACAATGCACAAGCAGCAGAAGACAGAAGGGTGAGTCATGCTTAGGGAATAAATGAAATACTGCCCACAGCAACAGGCCTGCCTTTCACACATTTCCCTTGGAACCAGATTTTGCCAGGCCATTTTTGGACATTAAGGATGGCCAAGTGGACAAATTTTACCTACAAGATAGGCTCCCCTGGGTCTCCAAAAGAGCCCATCCAGGGGTTGTCTTACTAGACAGACAAGGTGGAAAGCAATGCTTGGAGGGCTAGGGAGGAGTACAGTGAGGTGGTGAAAAGCCCAGGGGCACTTAATTGCTACATGACCTTAGGCAAGTTCCTTAACGTCTCTGAGCCTCAGCTTCTGCCAGTGTAAAATGGAGATATAACTAGGACTCCATCCCTGGGTTGTTGTGAGGATTCACTGAGTTAGCACATGTCGGCACTAGGAACAGTAACTATCAACCATTGGCATTCACAAGTTACATGTAGCAGACCAGGGAGGAAACCTCGGCTGTCTGGCCCTGCCTCCAGTGCTCAGGCATTGTCCCCTGCTGCTGTCTTTCTTTCTCTGTTCTCTAATCAATGCCCTATGTGTGGATGAGCTACAGATGTAAAAGGGTGTGTTCGTCAGCCTTTACGCTTTTCTCTGGGAGTGGTCCAGAACCCCTTCTTACCCCCAGGGCTCACAAAGACCAGATGGGCCACAATGGCATCCTGCAAGTCGACGTCTCATCCAAGGAAGCAAGAGAGGTCAGTGCCGTGCAAGGGCAGGCCCCTCTCAGTAGATTCATCTCTCTGTTAGTGGTGAGTGTGCCGCCTCCCACTAGAGAAGTCGGAGCAATATGTGCTCAAGTCTTTCCCACCAGGGTTGTTTCCATAAGCCTTTGGCTTCTGTGGGAACATTTGGTTTAAAAGGAAATAGGATTTCCCCTTCAATATTCTTCTTGGATGACAGGTCTGTGATTGGAGTCAGGGCATGAAAAATCATGCCCCAGTGGTTATTTCCATTAGTGGCTTTTGACTTTGCAGGGACACCCACAGCACAGAGTGCCAGCCCCTCCCCCCTCTGACCTCCGGCAGTTCAGGCGAGTTCCAGCCACTGACCTGAAGCTGCCTGGCATTTCCAAGTCCCATGCTATCTGGTCAGGAGCTCAGCTAACTCGTCTTTGCAGGAAACTGTGGCACAGTCCCTCCTGTCATCATTGTCCCTTGCTCTTGTCCAGCTTTCCTCTACTCCACAATGTTATGGAGCCCCTGACATGCACACACACACACACACACACTTGCACACACATGTGCCCACCTGGGCACACACACCCACACCATGAATATTTGATTTTCTGCCTGTGATAAACAAACCTTGGGAAGTGCTAATTTGTCATATATGATGAGAAGGAAAAAATTGTTTATTGTCTAGGTTGCTGGGTGCCAGAATCCAGTGGAGACCCAGTGACAGAAATGAGAGGGACCCGGATGCTCAAAAGAAGAATAAAACTAGACTGCGTCCAAGAATGAGTCCTTGAGGAAGGTTCTGTGAGAAGGAGCACTGCAGAAGCAGCGGGCACGTCACAGCTGGCTGTGAGTCTGTCCCTTGTCCTAGCCTGGAGCCCTGGAGGGTGGCCTCACACCCATCTGTCCCACACACCCAGCACAGGTCCAAGCACAGACAAACGCTCAGGAAATGCTCGTTGATGAGGGAATGAGTGGAGGAGCAGGGTGGATGGCTTCCGCTCAGAGGCTCTGGGTGCTGTTTTACTTCAGGTGGGCAGGATTTGGAGGAGAGCAGCGACACTGCTGATGTAAACTCAAAAGAGGTTTCCTCAGTTAAGGACTGAGAGGGGAGCACGGCACAGTCCTCACAGCCCATTCTTGGTCAGGGAGGGCTGGTGTGTGGACACAGCATGGTGCACGGGGTGACTGCACCTGCCTGTCTGCAGAGTTTTCACCAGCATGGAGCCCACCCCTGCCCCAGGAACCTCTGGAGGACACTGAGAGCCTCCTGCCCTTCACAACAAGCGACAGCCATGCTCAGGGCCTGGAGACCAGAGGTTTGCTTCCTGAAGTAGGGTCAGAGGACAGTGAACTGGTGGAGAAGGTTAGCATTGGTGCCTGGGCAAGGAGTGCTGCCCACGTGTGCTGGGACAGCTGCCAACACTCCTACAGAATGGCATGCCCTCCACCCAGAGCCCTGAGCCCAGAGCACCCATCTCCAGGAGGTGTGCAGCAAGTGGCAATCTGTGGGGACTGCTTCTGACCCACTGCCAGGAGGGCATGGGCTCTGAATCCATCACCAGGCCCCTTGAAAATCAGGCTGGATGTCCATGCAAGTGAGGCAAAACTCCCACGGAGAGCAGCCAGAGGACAACCCTCTCCCTGCAGGCCCCTTGAGCTCAGTTTCTCTAAGCTCTTTAGCCAGGAGGCTTCTAAGAGTCAGGTGACTGTGGGTAGAGATCAGTAGCCATGGAATCCAGCCCAGAGCCAAAGAATTCTTTCTCTACAGAGGCTCCTGCCTCCTGGGAATGTCTGAGCCCCAAGTGCAGCCATATACTAGCCATAAAGGAGCCTGTCTTTTTCTGCTCCTTGCCTTTTTATAGAAAGAATCTCTCTATCCAATAAATACAGAAAACATCTTGCATTGATCAAGAATTGTGTTTGACAATAGAAATCTGAAAAGCAGTGACTTAAACACAATGGGGTTTTTTTTATTTTTATCTGTTTGCTTACAGAAAAAAATCTGGAATAATTAACCCAAGGCTTATTTGGCAACTCCACAAGCCATTAGGGACCCAGTCTCCTTCTGGCCCTCAGCCTTGCTGTCCCCCCTCCAGGTGTGGCCCTGGTCCTCACATCTGTGAGATTACTCTGGAACTCTAGCCATCCCAAGTGCTTCTTGGCAGGGAGATGGAAAATTGCAAAAGCCAAAGTGTGCATTTTAAATGAGCTTTCCTAGAAGCCCCCTCCCACCCAACAATTCTCTTGAACATCTTATTGCCCCGAACTATGTCATGTGGCCATCCCATCTGCAAGGGAGGCTCGGAAACATTTTATTTCCTGGACACATTACTGCCCCAACAAAAATGGGGAGAAAGGATACAGGGGGCAACTGGCAGCCTCCACCAGGCAGCTGGGTAACTGCTCTTGCCTCAACAAGTTAACTGAAGGGTCTGGGAACTAGATTAGAGAGAGGAAGAGAAGGAAGACAGAGGTAGAGAGAAGGGAGAGAAGCAGCACCGCTATGCCCAGGCTAACCCGAATGAGATCATATGTTCCTGGGAGGTGGGTGACCAACAGCCACAGTGTGCCTGGGATATAAGACTTTCAGTGTTAAAACCAGGACAGTCCTAGGCAATCGGGGACAGCTTGTACCCTAAATGTGCACGTGTGTGAGAAGGGGGTACTATTAGACTAGATATCTTGGACCAGTGCTTCTCAAGGTGTTGGCCAAAGATCCCTGAAGGCCCCCAAGATCCTTTCAGGGGGTTGGTGAGATCAGAGGATTTTTCTAATATACTGTTATTTGCCTACTTCGCTCAGTGGGTATACAAAGGAGTTTCCAGAGGTTATACGATAGGTTATATTGCAAAGGGTCAGATGCAGAAGCAGACGTAAGAATCCAGCTGCCTTCTACTCTGTTAGAAAAAGGAGACGGAGACACCAGACACCAAAGAAATTTTCAATAAATGTGAAAGAATACCACTTTTCATACTATTTACTTTTGTTTTGGAAAACAGAGTTATCTTCATTAAAAATGTTATGTTAATATGTAATAATTTATTATGATTTTTTTTTTCCTTTTTGTCTTTTTTTACTGACCGGCAACGGGATCGCAACCCTCGGTGTCGCGCCCGCACCGCGCTCAGCCAGTGAGCGGGAACCAGTCTCCACATGGGATCCGAACCCTCAGCGGGAGCGCCGCCGCGCTCCCAAGCAGCGCACTCTCCAGTGCGCCACCGGGACGGCCCTTTATTATGGTTTTTAAAGGAACTAATAATTTTAAAATTTTTTTCTTGCTCATAATCTCTACCATGGTAAATATCGATAGCTATAAGCTACATTTTTTAAAAAGCTGTTTGGCATTCTCAATAATGTTTGAGAGTTTAAAGGGGTCCTGAGATGGAAGAGTTTGAGATCTATTGTCCTAGACTAGCTTAATAAGGGCAAGAGTGTGGGGAGTTAGAGTGGAGAACCTCCTGGGAATCAAAGAAAGGGAAGAAGAGAAAACCTGGACCTGACGGAAACTGGCACCAGAAGGCAACAGCTCCATGAACCTCAGCAGCCATGGGTATGAGTAAATGCTCTACCGCAGCACAGCTCAAAACGCGGTCTACAGACCAGGGCCATCACGAGCGTGCAGAGATAAGCGCAGAAGTCAAGAGAAGCTTTTAGAAACTTCCACAGCAACTTGACAGAGTAACTTTACATCTGTTGAAACTACTATTAAGAAAAGTTGAACTTGTATTTTGTATGTCTTCTCTCATTTTATTTTTTTTCAGCAATTTAATTTTATTGTGTTTTATAAAAGTAGTTCATGATGCATTGGAAATTTTAGAAATATGGTTCTTTGATGTCTAACACAAATCATAAAGGATAAATACTAGTGATCCAACCAAAGGGGACAAAATTTTGTTACCAGGTGGCAGTACTAGGTTCTTGGTCTGTCCGTGAAAAGAAAAACCTTTCACGGGACTGGCGAAAGGAAAGGAAGAGAGGCACAGAGAAATGGGACATAATAGGGCTTTATTACCAAGCAAAGGTACCCACCAAAGAAGCGCACAGGCATCTCCCTCAGAGAGAAATGCACGTACCTTGTCCTTTCCCTCCCAGGTCAAAAAAACCCACACTGGTGGACACCTGCCCTTTTGTTCCTCCGAGTGCGCAGCCACTGGCCTATCCAGTCTGAATATTTATGAGCAGCCTCCCTGGAGCGTGTCCCTATTCTGTCCTGCCTCAATTCCCTTGAGAATTTGCCCCCATAAATCTTTTTGGGGTGCAGAGGGCCATAGATCGTATCAGTCTTCTATAGCTACTTCCTGCTGGGTCAGGGCAGTTGTCCCTACCTGTCCCTGGGAGCACAACTCTACCTAGACTGTCGTTCTGCCCTGCCTCTGTATTACATAGAAAAAAATGTGTGCTTCTGGGGAAAACTATGCATCCTTCCTGATTACCTGATTCTAGCCTTTTATCGAGCTATCTTACAGTTTTATAAATGAGTGAGTGGGAAAAAACATACACTGCCTTTCCTCTGATCTCACAGAACAATCATCAATACAGAAACTGACTTCTGACTTCTGTGAGCAAATGTGTGGGGATTTCTTCCCACTAGCAATCTAGGACGCAATTCTTCAGCAGACACCAGCTGGGTGTCCTCTAATTCAATTTAAGGACACTATCTGGACATAGCATCAGATTGCACAGGGTGAGGGCTTATTCCCCAAGACTCTCAGTCTTTGATGCCAGTCACAAGTCCAAGCCTCTGGAACTTCTGACCAACCAGCTACACATCAGGGTTCCCACAACCCTCTCCTTGGGTTTGGTTAGTTTTCTTGAGCAGCTCACAGAGCTCAGGGAAACATGTACTTAACATTTACCAGTTTATTAAAAAAGATATTACAAAGGATACAGACAAAGAGATGCAAGGTGTGGGGGAGGGGCGTGGACCTTTTATGCCCTCCCCGGGTGCACCTCATTCCAGGAACCTCCATGTGTTCAGCTACCTGGAAGCTCTCTGAACCCAAGCCTCTTGGGGTTTTATGGAGGCTTCATTACACAGGCTTGATTGATTAAATCACTGGCCACTGGGGATCAACTTAACCTTCAGCCCCTCACCCCTCCCTGGAGGTTGGGGGATGGGGAAAGTCCCACCTTGGTCTTTCCCATCCTGAAGCTACCTAAGGGCTTCTAGCCATCGTTAGTATATGAAAAAGAGTCTTACCACTTTGGAGATTCTAAGGATTTTAGGAGTTTTATGGCAAGAGATGGGGATGAAAACCAAATACGTATTTTCACAATATCACAGCAGATAACTAGTAGCAATGCAAAATAACTTCTGCCTATAGACATGCAAAAATTCTGTCAGGCGATAGACTTCCCCTCCTCACTATGGACGAGGCCAGTTTGCCTCCATTTTCTCATTCACTTCAATATTCCTGATCTATAATTATATCTTTCTTTTTGGATTCTCCTTTGACCTAGTTTTAACATCTTGCTGGTTTCCCCATTGAGTTAAATAAAATCATTAACACATGTTCTTTAAAAAAATAATATGGTCCTCCACATTATTCACAAACCACAGAATCTGGGACGCTCTGCTCTGAGACCCCACCACCGATGTGACTCAGTCTCCTTCTGGAAGTCTCTTCCAATCTCGTCCTGCTACCTGCTGATATCTGTACACTCCTGTCGTGTATTTTTTTCTGTCTCACAGCTTTTCTTTCCTCCGAGATTAGGCTTCCTCATTATCTTGGCTGTGGGGTAGAAAAGAGGGCACAAGGAGTCATAACAAGCCAAAGAGAAAGCGCTGTGTTAGATGCTTTATGAGAGAGAGACAGAGACAGAGAGAAAAATGAGACCAACAAGGGATCAGACAGATGGAAACAGGTCATTCCACATGCCCCTTTGCACATGAGCTGGAGGTAACCGTGCTGTGCCCAACCATCTCTAAACGCATTTTTTTTGTTTTGTTTTTTTGAGCAAAAACACACCTCTGTGAGCTCACTGGCTCTATGCTTGTCCTTGGAAAGCAATCCCCAAGATCTCCTTACCAGAACCCAATCTCAGCCCCAGGAGCTAAGCCCCTGGAGAAAGAAAGCCTTTGTCATGAGGATGCGGATGCTGGAGAAGGCTGCCATGAAGCCTGAGACCTCAGCTGCAGAGGAGGTCAGCTCCGTGGCCAGGGTCCCAGCCTCAAGTTATCCTAGGGGTGGGATGGGGGGTGTCTGAGGTTCCTATCTGCCCAGCAGCCCTTCTTCCCACTTTTGCTCCTGATAGAATAGCACCTAACTGTCCTCAGTTCCTTGTCACCATCTTGGTGCCCCTGTCAAGTAAGGAGCCACACCAGGCAGCAGCACACAGTCTACTCTGACTTTGCTGGAAATCCAGAAATAAATTTTAATAGTTTCATTGAGGTATAGTTTATATACCGTAAAAATCACTGGTTTTAAGTAGACAATTTAATGACTTTTAGGAGTTGTGCAACCATCACCAGACTAATTTTAGAACACTTCCACCATCCCAAATAATAACCCTGTGCCATCTGCAGGCTCTCCCTATGCTGGAGGTGACCACATATCTCCTTTCTGTCTCTATAGATTTGCCTTTTCTGGACATTTCTAGTAAATGAAATTATACTATATAAATAACGTTTTTTAGTTTCATCAGTGCTATAGCATGCTGATCAGTACTTCATTGTACGTTATTGCAAATAGTATCCCATTGTCTGGACACACCACATTTTGTTCATTCGTTCACTTGCTGCTGGACACTTGGATTGCTTTCATGTATCTATCATGAATAATGCTGTTGTGAACATTCTCATAGAGGTTTTTACATAGATTTAGGTTTTCATTTCTCTTGGCTAGATACATAGGAATGGGATTTCTGGATCATATGATAAATTTAAGTTTACCTTTTGAGAAATTATCAAATTATTTCCCAACGTAGCAGCTATACCATTTTACATTCCTGCCAGCAATGAGGATTCCAGGTGCTCCACGTCCTTGCCAACACTTGTCATTGCTGCCTTTTTTATCACAGCCACGTGTGGGCTAGGAATCTGAATCCTGAGCCAAGTGAGGCAAGGACAGGCCAAAGTTGTGGCTGACCCACCCTGAGAGCCAAGCCCTGAGGAGGCTGCCCCCAGCCTACCGCAGGTCTGGGGCTGCCTGGACTCCTGTCTTTCTGGAAGCCTAATTATTCTACTCCCTTTGGAGTCTGTAGATTACCCCCACATCCTTCCAATAAAACGTTTGTTTGTTTGTTTTGTTTAAGTTAGGCGGGGTGGGCTTCGGTCTCCTGCAGCAGCACCCATATGCACTGCATGCTTCCCACGACCCCCCATCCCTGACCCCAGCTGAGCCGACAGGCCCAAGGTCTGATCTGAGCTTGGCCTGTTGGGAATGAGCCCAGCAGGCATCATGGTGGCAGGACTTGTTCTCCACAGACACAAACACTGGGGTAACCCTTCAGCAATGAGGAGGACAGTGCCATCTCCCAGCTCTTCAGGCAACTTGGGTGACAAGCAGCATATTCGTCCAGGCAGCAGCTGACCTCTCTGAACTTGCTGCAGGCTGAGTCAGGTTAAAGTTAGAGTTTCTCCACACATCGTTGGGATAATAGAATAATTTAATCAGGCCCCCTCATCTTAGGCCCAGTTGGGGGTGGTGTGGCACATTCTTTGTAAGCAAGTTGTGGGTGGGTGGAGTTAATGTGCATAGTTGGCACCACCACCTGGCTGGTGTTTACTACCTTGGGTGTCTGCCACACACAGCCATGCTCTCCAACCTACAGCTTCCAAGGACCTGTTTGCTGGTTACCTAGCTTATACCCACATGTGAAGGGTCTGGTGACCCAGCCTGGCATGTGAGGGGTCTGGGGACCCAGCCTGGCATGTAAAGGGTTTGTGACCCAGTCTGTGAAAGGGCTTGAGGGGTCTGTGAGCTCCAGACCCAGCCCTAGCTCAACAATTGGCCCAGTCGGCAGGATGACGGTCAAGTAAAAGAGTGCAACACACATTTTCCAGAGAATCATGTAAAGTGGTGAGAGGGGCTAGCAGCTTTTGAAAAATCTGATGAAGATGAAGGCACACTGGCTGAGTATCACAAAATGTGTGTCCTGATGCATTTTGAGAACTTCTCCATGGTGTATTTTTCCTGGTGACCAAAGTTGGTACAATGAAGCATAAAGAGCTGTGTGAACTGGAGTGAGTCACTCGACCTCTCTGAGCTGTAGCTTGCAGGAAGGACTGTTGTGAGGCTTGGCGATAAGGAGAGCACCAGCATGGTTGGCGCTTTTCCCAAAACTGCCATTGTACTTAGGTTTACTGAAAGGAAGCTAAATGAAGTGATCCTCCTCCAATCTTTTGCTTTAGAAGAGGCACTTCAGCATCGTAGTTAAGAAGATGAACCTCCATGCTAGACGTATTTAGTGAAAGTCATACTGGGATGCTGTCTGCAGCCAGCCAACCTATCCCATCTCTGTTAGGCTCAGATTTGCCATCCCTAAAATGGTGTTCATGACATTGCTTCACTCCGCAGGGGTGTTGGAAGGCCCACGTGAAACTGTGACCAGAGAGCACTGGGCACCCTTCCTAGGACCTGAGAAGCACTCGCTAGCCTTTGCTGGTTTTGTAGCTGTTCTTCTCACTGCTGCAGATGTGGAGCTGGCTTGGGGAAGAGTCATGCTCTTGTCTGTGTGAACGTTGGGGTTTGAGATAAGGGAAGGCTTGAAGGCCGAGAGCAGCCCCTACTTCCCCTGCCAGGCCTCTGGCTAAGGGAGCCCAGCTACCACCCCTGGCTAGAAGGCTCTTGGCTGGCCAGCACCTCAGCCTACCAGGGACACCGCTGACCGCAGCCCAGGTCAGACATGTGCTTGGTCGCCCAAGCTCTCCTGCCCCTCCCAGCCCAGAACAACAGTTGTAGTGCTCAGTAACTCGAGCCTACCTTCTGAGTTGAGAGAGGACAGACAACTCTTTGTTCGGACAACCACAAGGCCAAAAAACAAGTTTTCAGGGAGACCATGACCAGCTCCAGATTGTGCAGGGCCAGCTGTCAGTTTGGGGATTATCTAGGACCTTTGCTTTTCGTGACAAAGACAGCAGTCGCCACCACCACCATTTGTTGAACACCCAGTGGGTGCCGGGCACTGTGCCAGGCTCTGTCCGTGCTCTTTCCCATGTCTTCCTCTCTGCCGCCCTGGGAAGAGAGGGGCTGCCAAAAGCAAAGACGTCAGAGTCAGACAGACCAGGTTTTGAACCCCAGCCCTGCCACAGGTTTAACATTTCACCTCAAGTAAGTAAGTTAAGCTAAGGTTTTTGAGAGCCAGGTGTGGAAGTGTAGGTAATGTTGGTAGCCCAGAACCTGGCACAGAGGAAGCCCTCAATGCATCACAGCCAAATGTATTGTGACGGTGGTGTTCCCACCTTACACATGAGGACACTGAAGCCCGTTCGTCCAGAACCTGAAGCTCGCCTGATGGGCTCCCGCTCTCGCCACAGTACACATGACATCACCTCCTGGCTGTTTCCCCGGCCCTGATAACTCCGCTGGTGGAGAGACCAGGGAAAGCTCAACCCCGGGTTTCAGGGTTCCAGCCAGAAGGAGGTGGAAAGCAGCAGCTAAGACCGGGGCTGACATCACCTATGGCTTCTTATTGCCCACATTCTTCTGCCCCCCAAACCAGAGCATCCTCCAGAAAGGGCTAAAGATGGGCACTCAGAGATGAAACCTCACGTTATTTTGTTCCAAACACAGGCTATAATCAATACACAGAGCCACACACCACATGCCTATACCTGAATCCTGCAAAAAGGACAAAGAATAAAAGCAGATGAGCACCCCAGAGAGGACCGTCGGCGTGTCTGTGTGTATGTGTGACCTCACACGGATGCTGCGGGTCTCAGGGTGCTGCCTAAAGCTCTGTGAAGGGTCCTAGTGACCGCAGTTCCCCAAAGTCTTAATTATTTTGATCATTGCTTCGTCTCAACATAAATTGGTACAAATGCATTTATAAGATGTTTTGCATGAGGTTATGTGTTTTCTCCGTACAAACAATTGTATACATGATGTTTAGGTTATAAGTTTATTCTGTAAAGGTCTGTTGAAATCATGTCAGTTGTACTCGCTTTTAATGAAAAAAATTTGTTAGAACACATTACACATGTACAACCTAATAAAACAGAACATTATGTCTACCTGGCATCCAATCCTTCCCTCCTCCACTCAGGCCATGTAACCCTGAGGACGCTGGACCAGCCCTCACCCCAGCAAGGGTCCTGATTACTATAGCCATCATGATAAGCACGTCCCTAGCCAGTGTTGGGCTCAGGGATCCCATCGGCACCTGGCATCCCTCTGGCAACTGTCAGGGTCCAGGGAGGGGAATGAACCTGAGTTGGTCCAGCTGGACTGAAGGAACATTCTTCCATCTTGTGGGTAGAAGAGAGGATTCCTTGTTCTCTTGCTGAATGTGAACACACAGGCATGTTGTCCCAGTTGCTGCTGAAGCTATCTTGTAAGCACAACTGAGGTCTGCCTGAGGACAAAGCTGCGACAGAGCACAGAGCCAGGAAGACCACCGGGAAGCCAAGCCTGCCCTCCCTGTGCTGCGCCCTACCTCTGGACTTCCTGTTTTGTGGCATGGTAGATTCCTTTGTTAAATTAGAGGGACTTTTCTATTGTTTGCAGCAGGAAAGCATCCTTGTGCTGGCAGGAGGTATGTCTAGAGATGGAGAGGAAGGGATTCTCTTGAGATAACTAGGCAAAATCTGAAACAGTTAGTAGGAGAAGGCAAGAGATTAATGAAGGAGCCTGTGCTTAAGCAATAAAACTATTTGACCAGAAAACCATGGAAAAGATGAAAAGGAGGACTTGGTTCGGGCCCCATGCTCCTGAGAGGAAAGAAGGAAGGTTGAAGTTGAGAGTTCCTGCAGCCGGAATGAAACGCTCAGTCCGGAACAGTGCGGTCCCCCATAATTCAGGACAGAGGAGGAGCAGGGGCAAGACAGAGAGCCCTTGCGGGAGTGGGCGCCATGGTCGTGGCCAGCCGTGAGCTCACAGCTTCCCAGGACACAGTGTGCTTCTCAGGTCTCCAAGCGACGCTGAACTAAAGCCCTTGTAGATAGCTTGTATCATCTGCCAGGGGCTTCCTTCCAGCCCCTGATATTAATAAGAGAGATCTTTCTAAGTTCCCCCCAATCCAAAAGATGTTCTTAGTTCCTCTTCACGGCCTCAGTCAGCATTACATCCCCTTCCATGGCAAAATCCAAAGGAGGACAAAAAGTGTCTTAGAGCAATTTGCTCTCAGGAAACCCTGTGGCGCACACCAGCTGTTTTGCCTCTCGTGCATCCGCTCCTCCTGGCCTGGTAACAGTGCCCGTTCGTGGCCGGCCCGGTGGCGCACTGCTACAGTGCGCCGCTTGGGAAGCGCGGCAGCGCTCCCGCCCGAGGGTTCGGATCCCACATACAGACCGGTTCCCGCTCACTGGCTGAGCGAGGTGCAGGCGCGACACCGAGGGTTGCGGTCCCGTTGCCGGTCCCGGTCCGGTACGGGCGCCACACTGAGGGTTGCGATCCATTGCCGGACACGAAAAAAGACAAAAAGGAAAAAAAAACAGTGCCCGTTCTACCCTGAGGCACTGCGGTTCAAAGTTGGTTGACCTCATCCCAGACCCACGGGTGAGCATGTGCCTGAGGTCTAACCAGCAAGAACATTGCCTCTCCTGCTAAGAGTCACTGTTTCAAGGATGGTCAGGTGCCCCCAACCAAGCCAATCCAAGCTGACGAGATGGAACTGGTGGTGGTGAGAAGACAGATCCTTTATCTGCTAAACCTATTAAGATGTGAACCATCTTGGAGCTGCTGGGGCCATTTTGGCAGCTAATAAAAAGAACCTGACTGAAAACAAAGCAAACTCAGAAGAAAGCAGGATGAGAGGCAGACTCGTCCTGATGGTGCCATTCGAGCCCCACGTCTGGAGCCAGTGGACTTTGCACTTACGTGAGTAAGTGAGAGGGTCTCTGTTTTGACTTAACCACTGGGGTGGTTTTTCACTCACTTGTAAATGATGGAGTTTGGGTTGATAACAAACCTCAATCTTAGAAAAGAATTTGTTTCTTCTCATTATTTAGTTCTTGGCCCTATGTAAAAGGCTAGGTTATTTCTAATGTACCTCAAATTCTTGCTGTCTGACTTTGAACAAGTCACATCCATGTGACCTTGTCAGTAAAATGAGGGTGTTGGACTTGTTCTCCCAGGTCCCTTCCAGCTCTGAAATTGTATACTTCTATGAATAGTCTCTTAGCAACCTTCACACTCACAGAATTAGATACAAAACTATTTTCTTCAAGAGCATGGATTTAAAACATTAAAATATGACTTTAAAAAGTTTCATCACATGTCAGATGATGAAAACCACGCAAGGCCTCTTTGCTTTAGCAAAGCATAAAACCACATTCATGGTGCAAACGTGTCGTC
This sequence comes from Galeopterus variegatus, assembly GCF_000696425.1. Classification (NCBI taxonomy): domain Eukaryota; kingdom Metazoa; phylum Chordata; class Mammalia; order Dermoptera; family Cynocephalidae; genus Galeopterus; species Galeopterus variegatus. Next base: position 349,722 of record NW_007726499.1, on the reverse strand, counting down.
TACTGATTTCTGGTGCCCGAAAACTTCTGCTGCCCCCGCCCACTTCCAGTGACTGGTGCCAGTTGTAGCTGTAGTCTATCTCACAGTTAATGCACAAACTCTTTCAGAGGTGGGAATAACAGTTTAGCAATCCTCAAAAAGGTTTACATGCAGAACTGTGGTTACTTTGTCCATGCAATATAAGCTCCCTACTAAAAGCCATCTGATGACTCTCACCCCAGATGCCAAGTCCGATGCCTGCCCACAAGCTCCCATCCATTCTCCCACTCCTGTCTATTGGAGCATCATAAGTGCATCACTTAATCTCTCTGTGCCTCAGTTTCCTCATCTGTGAAATGGGGATAATACTAGTACCTCCCTCTGTTGTGAGCACTGAATGAGTAGAGGACTCAGAACAGTGCCCAGCATGCAGTCAGCACGATGTAGAAATCAGCTCTCATCTCCACCATCACCGCTCCTGAGAGACTCCTCAGTGCTGCTGAATGGTTGCTCAGATGGGCGAATGAACAAATGGATTAAAGCATGAAGTACTCAAGAACACTTCATATCACACAGGTTATCAGTGAATACTTACTGACCGTGTGTTCTAGAGATATCAAAGTAGCAATTCAGAAAGGACACATTGCACAGAGGGCTCCCCTCCCTTCATTCCTGCCCACTCCCTAGTCCCCACAAACCCCTTCTTTTGGAGATTTTGCTAAGACTTACAGGACCCAGGAAGGCTAGTTTGTGACAATTTGCAATTCTTAGTGTAAATTTGCTCTTCTTGGTATCCAATAGGAACTTCTCCCAATACAATTACAGACTTATTTCTCAATCAGGTTTGTTTTAGCTAAAAGGTACCCAGACCAACCAGATGATCCCAGAACTTGATTCCCTAGGGCACTCAGGAGTGCCTATTCTCCTGATGATCTATGCTGAAATGAAACCAATTGATGACCCAGAAAGAGCATTTATCGGGTGCAATAGGGGATAGATTAGACACAGCCCCAGTCCATGCATTGCTCAGAGACCTCTCTCCCAGGGGCTGGGCTGCTCAGAAGACCCAGCCTCTGAGCACTCAGTCTGCTCTCTGACAGCAGAACCAGAACAAAGGGGTCAGGGGGTCCAGAAGCGTAACCCTCCGAATGGCTTGCAGGGTGTGATTAGAGGAGCCAGGGTGTCTAACGGGACTGCTAGTCTAGCAAGACTTGTCTGCGAGCTGGTTGACTTTGGGCAAATGTCTAACTTCTGTGAGCCTCAGTTTCTTCAAATATAAGACAGGGGTATGATATTTCACGGAGTAGTTGTGAGAATTGAATGAGATTATATACGTAAAATGCCTGTCGCAGCCCCGAAAGGTAGCGATGGTTTTGTTTTGAACTTCCATTCTCCTCTTGGGAAGTGTTTCTGTGCCAGGAGCTGGCACCGGCCCCTCCACCCCCCAAGCCCCCACTCCCTGCAGTGATAAGCTCCAAACACTCTTCATGCTAAACCCCTTTTTCCAGATTCCACTGTCGCCTACCATAACCTCATAGCGGTTTGTCACCCACTGACAAACACTCGAGCAGGCTCTGGTTTAGCAGTTACCATATCTCACCCCAAGTTAGGGCTTCTTAACATCCCATCCAAAGGGTCAGATCTATTTGAGAATCTAATTAAAGCTATTTTTAACCCTGTAAGAATGGCCACGTATCTGCATGTGATTTTCAGGGGCTCACAGACTCTGAGACTCCTCTCTGTGGGCCTCCTGGGGCCACATGTACCCCGAGATTAAGATCTCTTGACAGAATTGACCTTCAGCAGCTCTGGCCTTCTGCGTGAGCCAGTGCTCCTGTGGGCCACGTGTTCACGGATCATCTCCAGAGGTACAGGGTAACCGTCCTTCACTTCACAGTTCACAAAGTGCCACAGAACAAAGTGACATGTTCCCACTTCAAAGGCCAGTTCCACTCCTCCTCAGATCCCTTTTCATGGTGTCTGCCTCAAAAGACGTGCCTTCCTGGCTCTCTCCTCAAACTCGGGGGGCTCTTACAGGAGTGGGGCTCTGCACAGGGTCCACCTCTCCACCCCTCCCCCTCAGCTCTCCCCAGCCTTGAGCTTTGTCCTGCTCCAAGGCCCGCCCCTGCGTGTTCCAAGGCTTCTGTCCCGAGTGCCACCTGTCCTGTGGCTTCACTAACAAGTGCCACTCTCCTGCAAAGCTCCTCTGGGCTCAGCTGCCAGAGCAGGAGGGAGTGAATTAAGACACCAGAGTTGAAAGATATCGGGCTTCAGAAGCGAGCTCTAAACAGACTTGAATAGCTGAAAGTTTCAAAGGCAGTCGTTGAAGTCCTTGTAAAACTCCTGCCACCTCCTCCCTCACTGGCAGTTCCAAGCTCTCTTAGATCCCCTTGAGCTCTCGCCTCATTGAGCCTCTAGCTCTGGTCCTACAAAGGAACCACAGGGCCTTTTGTATTTATACCTTTCAATAGAAAGAGGTCGGTGGGGGCTTTGGGCCCTTCCCACGCAAAACTTTATGTCTCATAGCATTACTACTCCAGAAATGTGACACCCTCATCCATCAGGGAATGAGGGCATTTTTGAGTTTGAAGGATTCTTGATGTAAGGTCACAGAGGAAGGAGACACTAGCTGGGCAAAGGATGGAAAAAGATTTTATTAGCAAGCAGCAAGCAGACCTGCCGGGCTGAGCAGAAAAATGGCATCAGCACCAAGAGGCAGTTGGGTGTTTTCTTTTATAGGGTTAAGATTAGCATCTGGCCTGGCCTAGGAAGACGGTCACAATGTTCCATTTTGGGTACAGCTTGCTCATGGGCACAGAGACTTAGGGAGACAGAAACTTAGAGAAATAAAACTGAAGGACAGGGACTTTCTAAAAGTCAGGCTCTCAGTTCCAGGGACCTAATACTTAATGTCCTGTGTCACAACCTGAAGTTGAGGAAACTAAGGCTCAGAGTTATTTCCCCAGACCCCTCAGGGTGTGATTGGCCAAGTGGACATGCACGCAGTTGTCCAGAATTCATGCATCGTCAGACTGCCCGGCAGTGCACAGCCAGCTCAAAGGGTGACTTCAATCAGGAGTGACACACCCCTCCCCCGAATGGCCACTGTTTGGGTGAACTGATAATAGTAAGACTATTGAAAAACTGAACATAAATAAATGGTCACAGGATTAAACAGAATTTTAAAATATATGTGTGTATTATCAGTTTGCTAGGGCTACCGTAACAAAGTACCACAGACTGGGTGGCTTCAACAATAGAAATTTATTTTCTCACAGTTCTCAAGGCTGGAAATCCAAGATCAAGGTGTCAGCGGGGTTGGTTTCTCCTGAGGCCTCTCTCCTTGGCTTGCAGGTGACCGTCTTTTCCCTGTCTTCACATGGCCTGTGTCTGTGTTCTAATCTCCTCTTATAAGGACATCAGTCATATTGAATTAGTTCCCACCCTAATGAACTATTTTAATTTAATTATCCCTTTAAAGACTCTATCTCCAAATCCAGTCATAGGCTGAGGTACTGGGGGTTAGCACTTTGATATATGAACTTCAGGGGAGCACAATCCAGCCAGTAACAATAGGTATGTTCTTAAAAGAGGCAAAAATAACTAACTTGGTGAAATAAGAGCACAGTGGGAGCCCTCATGAGAGGCCAGTGCTGTTCAGCTGTGCAATGTGGGGATGGGCCCCTGGGCTGCTGCCGAGATGCCTGAACATAGGGCTGCTCCCGAGATGCCTGAGCATAGGGCTGCTGCCGAGATGCCTGAGCATAGGGCTGCTCCCGAGATGCCTGAGCATAGGGCTGCTGCCGAGATGCCTGAGCATAGGGCTGCTTCTGCCACCACCAGCCGAATGATGTTCTGTGGTGGGTCTGCTGCACAGCCAGATAGCGTTCAGATGCTCACGTCAAGCAGGGAATGCATGGGGCTGCTCCCGAGATGCCTGAGCATAGGGCTGCTGCCGAGATGCCTGAGCATAGGGCTGCTCCCGAGATGCCTGAGCATAGGGCTGCTTCTGCCACCACCAGCCGAATGAGGTTCTGTGGTGGGTCTGCTGCACAGCCAGATAGCGTTCAGATGCTCACGTCAAGCAGGGAATGCATACAAGAGTTAGAACAGGATGGACCTGGGGCAGACTTGCCTTGGGCAAATGACTCAGTCTTGTTGACACTCAGTTTTCTCTTCAATGAAATGAGGCCAACCTGTCCTGAACACTTCGTAGGAAAGTAGAAAGATCAAACAAGGGGAAAAAAGTGACAGCACACGTGAACTAGAACTGCACCAAATAAATGAGATATTCAAACCTACGTCTCTTTTTCCTTTTGAGTAAATTATCATATTCCCCCACAGACCTCTCCAAAGGCACAAATAGCAATGTGGCATTTCTTAACGGCCCGTAACCAATGGGTCTCTATGTCCCCAGCTCTCTTTGTGAGGCCACAAGGCAATTTGTGCTGAGATGTGAATGAGCTCTGGGGGCAATATTCTTTGTTCCCATGAACAGCACATGTAAAGGGCTCATTTGCTACTGTGCAGGGAGCTCTGCATGGCTCGTGCAGAGGCAGGGCCTGAACTGAGTCCTTCGCTGGTGGTGGAGGTGGCCAGCTATAGCGTTCCACATGGAGAGGCTGCATGAGCAGCAGTCAGCGCTGGTGTGGGTGGAACTGTCGAAGCAGCACAGCATGGTGGTGCAGACCAAGCCCCCAGGGCTGTGGTGAATCTACTGTGCAAGCCTGGGCAAGTTGTGCAGCCTCGTTGTGCCTTGGTATCCTCATCTGTAAAATGGGAACAATTATGGTGCCACTTTATAAGTGTTGTTGTGGGGTTTAAATGAGTTAATATATGAAGAGATCTTAGAGTGGTGAGTAGCCAGGGAGTGTTAATGATTATGATTCATCCTGTTCGTTCATTAAACATGGATTAAGCAGCTGGTATGTGCCCAGGAACACACAGTCTTGACTGACAAAAGCACACAACATAGACACAAAGCCCATTTAAACAATGTTATAAATAGTCTTACAGAGAGAAGCCCAGAGAGTTGTGGAAACCAGAGACCTGGTCTCAGGGGGCAGGGGGGGGGGAGGAGAAGGTGGACATGCAGTGGGAGGTCCAGAAAAGTATCCCCAAGAAGATGTCTCCTGGTCCAATATTAAAGGACAAGTAAGATGTGTTGGGAGGGGGTAAGAGTGTGAGAGCACTGTGTCACAGACAAATGTGGGGCAACGTGGTCCCGTGGCAACCAACAAGCAGTTCTGGGTTGGCGGAGCATGGATGGGACAAGTGCACCTGGGGAGCAGGTGAGAGCCAGCACCTGGTGGCCCAGGTGCCTGCTAAGGGCTTGGATTTGATTCTGTGTGGGTTTGAGCTGGGAGTGGCATACTCGGATTTGCATTTTAAACCTGAGTGCAACAAGTGGTGGAACTGGAGGGGAAAACACTGGAAACAAAGTGACCAGGGGGCACACTGGCAAAGGGGCGATAGTGGTGGGTTGCAGCCAGAGAAAGGACACCAGAAAACTTCAGAGGGCACATGGTGACTTGGTGACTGAATGGCTATGTGACTAGAGGAGGGAGGAGGCAACATCGTCAGCAGGGGTGACGGGGTCCATGGAGTGCTTCCAAAAGAGAGGGGGACAGAGGAGGTCTAATCTGAAGCTCAGGCAAGGGACCAGTCATGAGGAATCAAGCTGCAAGTCCTGAGCATGGCCCCAGCAGCCCAGAAAGAGGGAATAGAAGGAATAGCAGGGGCCTCGCTCAGAGTCAGGGGAGGCACGAATGTCCAGAGATGAGCAGAGAAAGCAGGGACCACCCAGGGAGCCCAGGAGCAGAGTTCAAAGAGACACCCAGAGAACTCAGAGAACTCCCAGATGGAGGGAGGGATCGAGCCTGTTGGACATAGTGGGGAGGACCGGGAAGGTGAAGGCCCAGGCTTGCCCCCTGAATGTGGCCACAGGAGGGCAGTAGAGTGTCCATGGAGTGTGGGGCAGAAACCAACTCCAGATCTCAGAGGGAAAGCTTTCAGTCCTTCACCATTAAGTTCATGCTAGCTGTGGAGTTTTCATAGGTATCCTTTACCAGCTTGAGAAAATCCCCTTATATTCCTAGTTTGCTGAGTGTTTTTAACATGAAAGGGTGTTGGATTTTGTTGAACGTTTTTCTGTATCTGTTGAGATAATCGTTTGGTTTTTGTCCTTATTTCTATTAATACAGTACATTATATACATTGCTCTCTTTATGTTGAACCAACCTTGCTTTCCTGAAACAAATCTCACTTGATCATGATGTATAATCCTTTTTATTTGTTGCTAGATTGAGTTTGCCTATATTTCATTGAGGACAGACTCACTACTTGACACTGCAAGATGGTTGTCTGCAGCTGGAGGTTCATGTCCTGTGGGAAACAGAGAACATCTCACCCCAAAATCATAACAAAAGTCAGCGCCTGGCTCTCACTGACCCAAACTGGGTCATGTGCCCAACCATGAACCAATCACTGTGGCCAATGAAATGAGTCTTGCTGATTGGTTTAGACCTAGAGCTGGGCATAGGCTCAATTCAGCAAAACCTGCGATGAGAGTGAGGGTCAGTGAGCTCCCAAAGAAACTGTGAGGTTGTGATTGGCCAGAAAAATGATTGACAGATGATGGGCATGAAAAATCCCAGATGCCCATCACAGAATAGGATCCAGAACCCAGAGGGATTGCCCTGCAGGAGGGACAGCATGGCGCGCCTGTGCCTGAGTCTGCATGTGGCGGGCAGGAGGGGATGAGGTCATCTGCCACAGGGAGGCTGGTGAAGAGATGAAATGGAGGACTTGGACGGAGAGGAATGAAGGTTTGAGGTGTTCGGAGAAGGCTGGAGATGGAGGCAATGCAGGAGATACTCCAGCTGCCGCTGGAAGTCATGACTCTCAGACCTGTGCCATGCTCTGTTCTCCAGGCTGGTTGCAGCACTGAGTCAGGGCTGAGGTTTTGTTGGGGGTAGATGGCAGAGGGAGGGATATGAGGCAATCCTTGGAGCTAGTGCGAGCCACTTGGATGTCCCTGAAAGGTAACATGCAGAGCAGGAGGAAGAGAGTCCAAGAGGAGCTGATTGCCAGTTGTGAAAGTGGGACCTAGGGACTGGAGGTCTCCTGGAAGTCCAGGAGCACCTGTGTGAGGCCATGAGACAACTGTGCGAGGGGTGCATCAGGCTGTGGTTAGAGAAGATCTCAGAGGGGAGGCAGCTCTAGCGGAGCTAGGGTGGAAACCGCTGGTGTTAGCAGAGGCTGGGGATTCTGAGACTAGGTCTTTGATGGATGGTGGCAACTCCCGGATTAATACAGACTTCAGGTGTGGCAAGGGACGTGACTTGACTCCTAAAGATGTGTTGAAGAGTGAAGGGGAATGTGATCGACATCACTGAGTGGAATTTAATCCTGGGAGTTTGGACAGTGGGGCTGGAGGACCACAGAGGATGGGAGAGAGCTGAGGCTTGCTGCTGAGGCCACCCATGCAGGGCCCTGCGGGTCACAATGAGGACTGCTGCTTCAGCCTCCAAGTAAAGGGACACTATTGAAATGATATCAGCCAGGACACGGCATGACCGTGCTGTGGAGAAGACGGGAGGAAGCTACTGCAGTGGCTGATGACCTGGACCAGTGTAAGGGGCCCAGTGTCCCGCACATCGCTGGAGCCAAAGCCAGAGCTAGAAAGAGCAGGTGGGGAGCCAGGACAGAAAAGGGCTGAGAGTAAGAGAGAGACTTCGAGCCAGCAGGTAGAGAAGGCACAGGAGAGAGCAGGGAAGGAAGCAGCTCATGTGGTGACCTGGGGCCATAGAAGGGGGTAGCTCGAGAGCGAGGGACCATCAGCACAGATTTCTGGTTATCCACCTTCCTCCCTCCTTCACGGGCATAACTGTAAAAGCCACAGCATATCTAATTAGGAAGAAAATCAACCAGAATCATGACAGTTTTAATTTAGCCACCATATTCTCCTTGGCCTTATTTCCAAGTCATAAATATCCCTGGCTCTAAGCTAGCAAATGGTTTCTTGGTAGCTGTCTTTAGGCTTGAGCCCAGAAGTAACAATGGTCACAATAATAGTTGACATTTGCCGACTGCTTACTGAGTGCCAGGGTCTGAGCTCAGCATTTTCTATGTGAAATCTCATTTATTCCTCAGAATAACCCAACCAGGCAGATGCTACTATTATGATTCACTTTTAGAAGCAAGAAAAAATTCAGAGAACAGACACAGCGAGTAAACAGCAGCCACGGGGTGACAGCATGGATCCAACCCAACCCCAGTGCCAGTGATGTGATTGGGGTACCCCTTTCTTACACAGAGGGAATCTGAGGGTCCTTGAAGAGGTAGGAGGGTCAGCTTTGAAAGTTGTTTCAACACTCCACCCTGCACACTTAAGTATTACTCGGTTGACAACCTGCCTGTCCTTGGAGGTTTCCAGGGGACCCCTGTGGCCAGCCCAGCTCATGACCTTCCATCCCCCTGCCCACCTCACACACACAGCCTCTCGCAGCTCACAGCACCCATTTCACAGAAGAGGAAACAATGGCCCAGAGGGACGGGGCCATCCCCACCAACGGGGACGTCCCCTGTGGCCAGCCCAGCTCATGACCTTCCATCCCCCTGCCCACCTCACACACACAGCCTCCCGCAGCTCACAGCACCCATTTCACAGAAGAGGAAACAATGGCCCAGAGGGACGGGGCCATCCCCACCAACAGGGACGTATCACAGCCAGGAGAGCCAGAGCAAGGGCACAAACCCTTTTTTCTGGCTTCTAGATCATCCAAGCCAAGCCCCCACCCCCGTGCAGGAAACGTGTCCCCAGCAGACACTTGTACAGTTTCTGCTTAAGCACTCCCACCAAGGCAGGACTCTGAGTTTTGCTTTTCCTCTGCACGTTTATTATTTTTATCGTGAAATATTTCAAGCACACAGAAAAGTACATTGATAATATAACAAAATCCAGGTGCCCACCACTGGGACTGAACAAAGGTTAACATTTTTTTCTGTGTTTGCTTCAGATCATTTATTAAAGAAAATAAAATATTATAAATGTATTGATGATTTCTGTGACTCCCTCTTCAACTTCCTTCCTTCCCTCTCTTCTCGGAGGAATCACTATTCTGAGGTAGTGGCACAATTCTGCTCATTTTTTTAGACTCTTACCACACATGAATCTGCAGACAATAATAATATATAATACATAATATATAATATTGTTTTTCATGTTTTGAAACTATATCTAAATATTATTCTACTATATTATCCTTTAGCCCTAGTTTATTCATTCAGCTTGTGTGGCAGGTGTGTTTTTGTAAGGTTCCATGTAGATCTAGTGCATCCGCGGCGACTGCTGCACAGTATTCCAGTGGGGAAGGGCACCAGGATTTATACGAACACCCCCTGCCATGCACACTTCCCAGTTTTTATATCTTATAAACTCTGCTGTAATAAATGACATTGTACGTGATCTGAGCTGGGTCCAGGGGGTATGCACATTTCAGCTTTATTAGATGTTGCCAAATTGTTCTGTAAATAGATGGTCACAGTTTATCTTCCCACGTGTCAGATATGAGCAGTCCGTTCGCCCACAGCAAACCATGGTGTTATCAGACTTCCCTACCCGCCTAGCGTGATAGGTGGGAATTCACCGCTGTTGTCAACAGCGCCACCTATGAGCAGAACCACCTGTGGCTGGATCCACAAGGGCGTTCCTCACGATGATGAAACACTGCCTCCTTTTTCCCCATCGATCCTTACTCTGTTCTCTTCACACGGTAGACTCAGCTTGTGGCCAGCGAAGTTTTCTCCAGAGCATTTCCTCAAGTGTTTCTATCATGTCAGATACCCCGCAGTTAGCAACTGGTTTTTTACCCAAATTTAAATTTTATATACGGAGTGGCTGTGTGTGATTGGGGGAGGAGTGTGTTCATATTGGAGGCCTAAAAATCTTGTAAAAATATCTGAAAATAGTTCAGAGAGCCTCAAAAATCATATTTGAGATGGATTATTCTCTTTGTCTGGGATGCTGTAACAAATTACTGTAGACTGAGTGGCTTATAAACACAGACATTTATTTCCCAAAGGTCCTGAGTCTGCAAGTCTGAGGATCAAGGTGTCAGAATGGCCAGGTTCTGGACAGGACCGTCTTTCAGGATGAAGACTACTGACCTCTTACTGTAGCCACTCATGTGGAAGGGGAGAGGAAGCTCTCTGGGGTCTCTTTAATAAGGGTACTAATCCCATCTGAGAGGGCTCTGTCCTTATGAGCAAATCGACTCCCAAAGGCTCCGTCTCCAAATACCATCACATTGGGGAATAGTTTTCAACATATGAATTTTGAGAGAACATAAACATTCAGTTTATAGCAATTAGCTAGTTGATAATAGTTGAAAACCTTTCCTTGTACTCACAAATTATTTGCCTGACCCCAAATTCCATCTTTTTAACATGCACTGGCTCTATTTTTACTTAAGATCTTTGATCCAATTATCTAGGCATTTTAGTCTTCCTGAAACTGTGGAGCAATGACTAAAGAGCTTCATCACCATTAAAATCACCATCGGCCTCATCAATAAGTAACATGAACTGAGTCACAGATAGCCTGGGGTAGCACTGGTGTTATGCAAAATATTTAATGATGCACACCTCATAGGAACTGATCAATCAGAAGACTCAGCAGCTGTCAACAGCTTGGGGCAGCCATATCATGAAAATCAGCTGAAGGGCAACCTGGGCCCAAGAGCCCCCTGGTCGTTACTGCACTGCCAGACTTCTGGATTATGTGGGCCACAAGTGTCAGGGCTGAAGGGGTGGGTAGAAAGTGAAGCCAGGACATCACCCCAACACAATGTCAGACCAGAACCCCAAGAACAGGCTCACAAAGAGGAGGGAAGTGTTCTGCTCTAAACCCATGGTTTGAGCTCCAGCACCACTGTGCTTCCTTTCATTTCTTGCTATTTTGAACATTCAGGGTCTCTGAGATGTAGGACAAATTCTTTTGGTGGTAGAGGTGGAGGTAGAGTTGGTGGAGGTGGTGGAAGTGGAGGCAATGAAGGTGATGAAGGTGGTGGAGGAGGTGGTGTTGGTAGAGGTGGGGGTGGAGGTGGGGGTGGTGAAAGTGTTAGAGGTGGTGGAGGTGGAGGTGGAAATGGTGGTAGACTTGGAGGTAGAGGTGTGGTGGTAAAGATGGAGGTGGTGGAGGTGGTGGGGGTGGAGATGGTAGAGGTGGTGGATGTGGTAGAGGTACAGGTGATGGTGGAGGTTGTGGAGGTGCAGATGGAGGTGGCGGTGATGGAGATGGTGGAAGTGGAGGCCTCTTGATAGAAATGTGGCAGTAAGATGACTTTATTAAGTAGGAACTAATCCAAGAGAAAAGTAGAGAGTGCATTCGCCTGTGTGCAAATCTACACAGTGTGAGTGACAGTCTACCTGAAGTGCCATTGAGTTTAGTTAAAAAAAGAAACAGAAATGATTTTATCATAAAGTGAACTGGACACCACTCATACAGAAAGTGATTTAGAAGATGCTGAAAGTCTGCTTTGCAAGAAGCATCTCCATGACGTGTTCTTGGCTTGTCTTCCCAGTCAAGGCAGCAATGAACTCATAATGCCACCCCTAGTTCTGCTCCCACCTCTGGGCGGGCTCACCTCCTAGGAGCGGGGGGGAAGATGCTGAAAGTCTGCTTTGCAAGAAGCATCTCCATGACGTGTTCTTGGCTTGTCTTCCCGGTCAAGGCAGCAATGAACTCATAATGCCACCCCTAGTTCTGCTCCCACCTCTGGGCGGGCTCAGCTCCTAGGAGCGGGGGACTCCTAGGAGCGGGGGGGCCCAGGCAGCTCCCCTGCTGGCTGCTCACACCTGCACAGCCTTTCTCAATCCTCAACTTCCCCCTCGGGCAGTGGGAGGCCACTTTGTAGACAGGGAGTTCCCCTGGCCCTGGGCTTCATGGCTTCCTCTCTCTCCTAACCTGGCCAGGGCTGTGTGAGAAGCCACAGGTCAGGGTGGCCCAAGAGTTCTCAAAGTGCAAACTTGGATTTACACATTTTTGCAGACCCCCAGCTCCTCCTTCCAGAGCAGCCTCGCAGTGCAACCCCAAGGCCCACGTTTGCCCGCACTTCTGGTTCCGGGCATGTCCATCAGCAGTATCCAGCCTGTAGTCTGATGGGGACAGCTCCTGCGAGTCCTCCCTCAGCTGGTTGGAGCATGAAGCATGCCGGCCACCACATTTGGAGCCAAGAAGTCCCTTTCCACGATGTTTCCCCAGGGCCGGTAAGTCTGTGAGGCAGACCCATGGGTGTTCCACTGACCCTGCTGTCTTCATGTTGTCAAGTCTACATATTCCTAAATACAATTTGCACTTGACTGTACCGACTTGTATTTTATTGCCTAACTTACTCTGTATCATCTTACTCACCAATAAAAAGTGCCCTCCGGTACCAGACCCAGTTTATGAGCCTCAGCCGAGCTGCTTGGCTCTCTCTGCCCCTTGGGCCTCGGTCGTCTGCCCAAAGGAGAGCCCGGCCACTGGCACCTTCCCTTCATCTCCTGACACTGCCAGCCATCTCTGCCCTCCCAAGAGGTGAGGGTTGGACATGGCACAGCCTCTATCCTGCCTCCCGTGGAGGGACTTACAACAGCCCCACGTCCAGTCAGCATGTCCATGGCTGCCCAGCAGGGCCCAGGCAACAACCTGGACGTGGGAGAAGTCAGTGCCTGTCGGGGCAACCTTTCACCAGTGAGGGATAAGACGCAGGAAGGAGTAAACAGGTAAATTCCTTGCCCTTTCAACCACACACACGTGCTGTTTCAAGGGAATATACTCCATGAATTTCTTCTGGGAACAACCCAAGTGCCTGAAAAACTGGGCTTTGCTTCGTGAGCGTGTGACCAGCTCAGTGACGCTCTCCCTGCATCTGCCTTCCCTTCACACGTGCTGCTGTGAAATCGCATCCACCACACCCTTCCCTTGTAAGCTGCTAGCATGTGAACCTGCCTTGGGCTCTGTTCTCTAGAGTACACGGAAAGACAGCTACCCACAATCACCTTGCTCACTTTCAGTGGTTTGTGCAAGAACTTTAGGGAAAAAGGGAGCTGGAAGATTGCTGCCCAGGCGTGGGCGAGAGGCATGAAGGCTGAATCGGGAAGAGGCATCACCATGGAAAACGATGGTGACAAGTGAGAGACCTAGAGTGGAATTGGCATTGGCAGGCTTGGCCACCAACTGGATGGGGAGAAGATGGGAAGAACCAAGATAGAAGAGTAGGAGGTCTCAGCCTGAGAGGCCATCGAGCCGTGATAGACAAAGGGGAGAAGCTGGGGGTGAGCGTGGCCCCTAGAGTAGGGCAGGCCTGGATCCTGGTTCAGGTCCTGCTGTTTACTAGCTGTGTGACCTTGGGGACCTTGGGCATGTTACTTGTTATCTTTCGGCCTCACTTCTTCACTCCTGAGCTGGAGTCAATGATGATCCCAAATCTATTTAAGAGAATGACATAAAAGGAGTAAACAGGTAAATTCCTTGCCCTTTCAACCACACACACGTGCTGTTTCAAGGGAATATACTCCATGAATTTCTTCTGGGAACAACCCAAGTGCCTGAAAAACTGGGCTTTGCTTCGTGAGCGTGTGACCAGCTCAGTGACGCTCTCCCTGCATCTGCCTTCCCTTCACACGTGCTGCTGTGAAATCGCATCCACCACACCCTTCCCTTGTAAGCTGCTAGCATGTGAACCTGCCTTGGGCTCTGTTCTCTAGAGTACACGGAAAGACAGCTACCCACAATCACCTTGCTCACTTTCAGTGGTTTGTGCAAGAACTTTAGGGAAAAAGGGAGCTGGAAGATTGCTGCCCAGGCGTGGGCGAGAGGCATGAAGGCTGAATCGGGAAGAGGCATCACCATGGAAAACGATGGTGACAAGTGAGAGACCTAGAGTGGAATTGGCATTGGCAGGCTTGGCCACCAACTGGATGGGGAGAAGATGGGAAGAACCAAGATAGAAGAGTAGGAGGTCTCAGCCTGAGAGGCCATCGAGCCATGATAGACAAAGGGGAGAAGCTAGGGGTGAGCGTGGCCTCTAGAGTAGGGCAGGCCTGGATCCTGGTTCAGGTCCTGCTGTTTACTAGCTGTGTGACCTTGGGGACCTTGGGCATGTTACTCGTTATCTTTTGGCCTCACTTCTTCACTCCTGAGCTGGAGTCAATGATGATCCCAAATCTATTTAAGAGAATGACATAAAATTATATTCAGCACAGAGCCCGGGACATTGTAGGAGCTTTTTTGTCTTTTTTCGTGTCCGGCAACGGAGCGCCAGCCTCAGTGTCTCGCCCGTACCGGACCGGGACCGGCAACGGGATCGCAACCCTCAGTGCTGCGCCCGCACCTCGCCCAGCCAGTGAGCGGGAACCGGTCTGTATGTGGGATCCGAACCCTCGTCGGGAGCGCCGCCGCGCTCCCAAGCGGCGCACTGTAGCAGTGCACCACCGGGCTGGCCCTGTAGGAGCTTTTTAAATGAATGTCGTTTACTGCCTTGGCCCAGCCACTGAGGCTCCTCAACTGCACAGAGTAGGCAGGACTCAGTCATGACCTCTAAGGTAATCATGACCATCAGAGGTGGGCAGAGGGCCCCTACCCTTCCTGAGGGATTGCTGGCTGGTGAGACGACAGATGTAGGAAGCCCTGGGTCTGTGGGAGGGTAGCCTCTGACCCCTCCCCGCCCTGGCTCCTGTCTGGCCCCTGCCCACCCAAGGGCCCTATGATGTGGGGAGAGGTGAGACGGGGGAGAGTAGGGATCAATTCCTGGCTTATCCTGGTGCAGCGTTTCTGACCATGGCGGGTGCAATCCCTACAATAGAATCTCCTGGTAGCATGTTGGAAATGCAGATTCTTGTCCCCCCCCCCCCCGCCCCCCCCCC
>NW_007726499.1:323877-334475 GCF_000696425.1 Galeopterus variegatus | reverse complement strand
CCCCCCCCGACCAATGAATCACACTCCGGGATGGGGCCCGGGCACTTGAATTTGAATGTGCCCCTCAGGTGATTGTGCTGCCTACCAACATCTGAGAACCACTGTAGGGATCCTAGACCCAGAGGCCTGGGATCGGGTGTGACTTCTTCCCTCTGAATGTCTGGGACTGAAAGGGTTTGGGTTCACGAGGGTTCTCCTTCCACTGGAGAGCTTGCCCAGAAGCAGCTTTGTCTACCCACCTGCACTCCAACCCCAGCCGGCCCAGCGTGCCCGCTCTCCATCTGTCTCAGGGTATTTCTCTGCCTCTGTCTCTCCCTGTCTCCCTAGCTCTTTCTTTCTCTCTATTGTCTCCCTGTCTGTCTCTGTGTGTGTGTCTCTGTCTCTGTCTCTCTCTCTCTCCTTTAGTTCTCTCTGTTCCTCTGTTTCTATAGTTCTCTCCATCTTTCTTTGTCTCTCCCTGACTGTCCTGTCCTTCTGTTTCTTTCCCTATGTCTCTGTCTCTTTCTCTTTCTGTCTCTCTGTCATTCTATTTCTCCAATTCTCTGTCTATGTCTCTTTATCTCTTCTACCCGGGTGGCCTTTCCTCTCTCTGTGTCTCTCCCTCTGCCTTTCTGTGGTTGTTTCTTCCTCTCTCTATCCCTATGTCTCTGAGTCTCTCTGCTTATCTCTCTGTCTCTGAGGGTCTCTTTGTGTCTGTCTGTTTACGTGTTTCTGTATTTCTCACTCTCTGCCCCCTCTTTTTCTCTCTGTCTTCTCCCTCCCTGGAGGCCTCTGGGCTGGTGGCTGGGAACAGATGGCTGTCAGTCCTTGGCCAGAGGCCCATGTCATCACGGAGGCCCCTCCCTCAGTGGTGGCTTTTCAGTGACCACCTGGGGAGTGCAAACTGTCCTGCCACAAGCTGGTTGCTGTCACCACTGTGATCCGGGCCTGGCCCGGCCCCGGGCACGGCCTGCCTCTGATAACCCGGTGCGAGGCCAAGCTCCCTGCCTTGCTTGCACTATAGCCACTCCAGGGGCCAGAAGCTCGCCCTCAAGGGAACTAGGGTGGGGGGAGAGGCAGCCTTGCACCCAGTAGGCTTTTCCCAGGTCCAGGGGCAGCACTGGGAGGTAGGGGTCCTCCTTGGACACAAGGCCAGTCCCAACCTCTCTCACTGAGAGGTCACGGTCATGGCACTTGAGATGCCCTGGACACTTTTTCCCCATGGGGAGATGGGAGAGAAGAAGCCAGGCTGGTTGGAGTGCTCTAAGATCTCCTTCCTGACTCTCCTGGACCTGCAGAGTGAGGCCAGCAGCAGCCTTGTGCAGCTGACCTGAAGCCCAACCCTGTCCACCTTGGTCTGCAGAGCACATCAGTGTCTAGTAGAAAGCCAGGGTTCCCATTCCCCTGTGCCTGTCCTGTGTTCCCACCCTTCTTCTCAGGACCCCAAGGCAACCTGAGGAAAATCTCTGCATTGAGTGGGGGAAAAGGAACGGATGTCAAGGGACCCCTTATTTCCTGTGTGCCATGCAGTGGACCAGGTGCTGAATTTAGAATAGACACATCAAGCAGAAATCAATATACCCATTCCTCAGATGAGAAAACCAAGGCCCAGAGAAGTGGAAGGATTCCTTCAACACGCCACAGCACCAGGGGGAGATCTAAAGTTCAAATGGTCTAGTTATACACACATGCACGCACACACACAACTGCCTTAAAGGAACACCTATCACGTGCCAGGAGGCAGACTGTTCTAAGAAAACACAAACGAGCGGCACAATCCCTGCCGCCTTCAACACGCCACAGCACCAGGGGGAGATCTAAAGTTCAAATGGTCTAGTTATACACACACGCACGCACACACACAACTGCCTTAAAGGAACACCTATCACGTGCCAGGAGGCAGATTGTTCTAAGAAAACACAAACGAGCGGCACAATCCCTGCCATAGAGAGCCCCCACACACAACACTTGGCACACACGCCACCGTGCTGATGTCCCTGAGACCCCAGAGTGAGGGGCATGTACAGGGGCTGTTTCTGTCCTTACTCTTCCCGTCCAGGACGCCAGAGATGCTCTGGGAATGAGGTAAGCAGGGATGTCCCTGAGACCCCAGAGTGAGGGGCATGTACAGGGGCTGTTTCTGTCCTTACTCTTCCTGTCCAGGACGCCAGAGATGCCTCTGGGAATGAGGTAAGCAGCGTGGTGCAGGTCTGTGCTTGTGTCCCAGGTTCTGGGATGGGCCTGGTGCTGCTCATGAGCCGTGACCACCTTGTGCCCAGCCATGTGCTGAGGGCGCCCTCCACATTATCTCATTTCGCCCTCTGGGCTCGGCAGTGAGCGTGATTGCTGCTGGGTGACAGACGAGGAGGCTGAGGCTCTGACTTGCCTGGGAACACTGGGACTTCGACTTCCTATTCCTAGATGGTCTTTTTAAGATGAAAATTAAAATACCCAGCAGGAGCCCTCCCAGACTAGCAGAGGGGAAAGCAAAGCCTCAGGGGAGGAAGGAGTGACTCTGCTGGGCTGAACCAGCCTCACAGGTGTCCGGATGCCCGAGGAGGCCGGGGCAGCCCCCACATGCAGGCTCCTGAGGGAAGGCTGCTGCAGCAGCCCGAGGTGGCTGGGCCTGGGAGCTCTCCCCAGCCCTGCCCTGTCCTGTCCCTACCCTTCCCTCCCCTCTCTCCTGGATGAAGGGAGGACAGGATCAGGATGCAGTGGGAGAAGGCCCGGCTCATGTTCCCTCCTCTCTTCCTGGCAGGGATTACATGGTGAGCAAGAGGGACAGCTGGGCTGGCAGGTGGGAGGCCTGGCCATGCCAAGGGGAGAGCAGGGGAGGAAGGACGGCTGAGGTGACTCAGGCCTGCAGCAGCCACTCTCCCCATTCCCACGACCTCCTTCCTAGCCATGCTGGGGCCCTGCACGCCAGTGGGGTATCCCCACTGTGGACCCAGCACCAGCACATGTGCACTAAACTCCCTCTCCCCCAAACTCTGCTCTCCAAGTAGGCAAAGGCAAAGCCAGATAGGCTTCTCAAAGACAGACAGACCGACTTCAGAGAATAGAAGACACACGGGTATATGGGAAGCAGCAGGGTTCAAGTGAAGGAGACCTGTGCAATTGTAGACTCTCTAATTAGCAGCGACACCCTTACCCAGCCTTTGCTATGTCCCCCACTCAACAGGCTCTGCAGCTGGTAGAATGCATCTGCCTGGTAGCCTGCAGCTCTGTCTCACCCCACCCAAGCCCTTCTTGAGATGTCACTAGAGCCTTTGGTTGCTTGAACCACCTACCTAACCATCTGGCAATACTCCAGCCTTGGGACAGAGGTTGTCAATCAATAATCCTCAAAGATTCACCAAAATGGTCAAGGAACAGTTTGGTCATATCAAGCAACGAGCACTGGGTGTGGAACCAGAAAGTACCAGGAATGATGTGTCAGGAGAAAACTGTGCATATCCTGGGTGCCAGAGGGGCCAGAGTCTGGGGCTGATGGAGCCCTGGCTAGAGCCTTAGCAGATGGGAGGAGAAGCTGATCCATCCTTCCTGGGCTCTGCCTCCTACTCCACCCCCATCCCCAGGAAGAGATCCTGGACCAGAAAAGCAAAGCTGAACATTGAACTGGCTGTGTGAATGCCTACACATCTGGTCTAAGGGTATCTGGTAAATCCTGGCCAGAGAGAGTCCAGGGCCAGGAATCTCCCATAGGACTCTGTATCTGGTGCAGCCACCAAGGGATGCTCCAATTCCATGTTGAACAGGCACACTCTGGCATCAGACTCCAACAGCTGTGCATACCCCACTACCCCCTTCTCACTGGGCGCTATGTGAGCCAATAGACTTTGTGGTTTCCATCCACATACAGCTTTGGGCAGCGCAGTCCAGAAGTGAACTGTTAAGTAGCATGCTTGGCAGTTGCCCTAGACCTGCTTGCTTCAACCCCTCATTCCGAGGCTCTGTCTCAGCAAGCGTGTTCAACCTAACTCTGCTCTTCACGTTTTATTCACATCGGACAGGTGTCCTCTGCTTTCCTTCAGCCAACTCCTGTGCTGCTCCTCTCAGGATGCCTTTCAATTTCATTGTTCCCCTCATGAGCGGATACGCACAGTATTTTCTAGGTCGACTACAAGGGAGTGACATTCATCTCTGTGTCCCCACACCACCAGACACAAGGCCTAGAACATAGTGTCTGGTTCCAGATGGAATGAAGGAACTGTAATTGGATGGGGGTAGGGGACGAATGGATGGATAGTGAACAGGTGGGTGAATGAAGTGTGTTAGATGGAAGGACAGAAGGACGAGATTGGCAGAGTGGTGTCTAGGTAGAGATGAAGGGATGCCTGAAGAGAGGGCTGAGTGAGTGGACAGGTGGACAGATGGATGGGTGTGAAGGAGCATGGTACTCACGTATGCAAGAGGATGGACAAGGAGACGGGTAAGCAAACAACACAGGCACATGCCGTGGCTGGCTGCGGGCTGAGGCAATGCTCCCACCCCAGATCGAAGCTTTCATTCTGTCTCCCATTGCTCTCAAACCATGAAGATGGGGGTGGCGAGGAAGGGCAAGGCTGGCAACAGCAGGGCCCAGTGCTACCTCACTGCAGCTCTGCCCAAGCCCTCGCGAAGTGAGTTTTGCCACAGGCTCCATGCATCACGGTGCTCAGAGCCATGGGGCCTGAGAGGGCTGAGAGCACACTTGCCCCCCGCTCGTCTCCCCAGTCTCGTCCTCAGAAGATGCCACACAGAAAGAGGACGGACTGTTCTCACGGAGCTTTGACTGTCCTCACGCCCCACACAGAAGGCTGGAAACCTGCCAGCTCCACCTGCCAGCTCCACCTGCCAGCCGCCTCCCGCACAGGCAAGCTTGCACACTGGCCACACCGTGGTGTGGCTGGGAGTCACCTGTGGGGCCCTCATCAAACTGAGAGCTCCCTGAGAGCAGGAATTGTATGGTCCTCACTGCCACATTTCAGTGGTAGAGATCCTGACACAGAGTTGGCACAGAAAGAATGTTAGGGGGCTGAATGAAGTGGACAGAGAGTCTTAGATACAACTCACTGTCACTGGGGAAATAATGGCGGCCCTCAGTCTCCAACACCCACTGTGACCTTATGAAGTCCCTGCACCTCTCTGAACCTCCGTTCCTCATCTGTGAACTCAGGATAGAAGTTGATGCTGCTCCACCATCTCTTATGGCTGCAAGGATCACACTGGGAACTGGCTTCTCGTCCGGTCCTTGTAAGGGCCCCCAGCCTCACCCCAAGAGTCCTGACAGCCAAGCCCCAAAGCCGTACGTCCTCCTCCCCAACCTCCTCACCCAGAGGGCAGAGATGGGGCCTGTGGGGAGGAGATGGACAGGCCTCAGGACATGAACATGCCCCGCTTTCAGGTTTCTGAAACTGGGGCTGTGCATAATCACCCTGACCTCAATCTTTCTCCATGAATTATGGAGAGAGAGTTCTCTGAAAAGGAGGCATGTAAAAAGTTCCACTGGGCTTCCTCTCCTTCCCTTATTTTATCCTTCCCAACTTAATAAGGACCATGGCTTATTAGCTGTTCCCATCCAGCTCACCGTGTCCTGTGCCTGCACACGTGAGACTAAAAATACTCATGGCTCCTATTAGAAGCTCTGCCCCAGGGACAGGAAAGGCTGAAGTCTGCACTGACACTAAAAACTGGCTCCCTCATGCCCCTGGGATTCAGGCCACTGGGCCTGTCCTGCTTGGGGCAGATGGGCACCTGTATGCTCCCAACAGTCCCCTGGGGTGTACAGGAATGCTCAAAAAGCTGTTCTAAGTTCATCTGTTTTCATTCAGGCACTCCAAAGCCCTTGTCTGTGTCCCTCCTCACCAACTCATTAGACAACCTCATGCCACCCAGGATAGGGTTCTCTCCCAGGGGACTCATGTCACCCAGAGTACTGCAAGTGGCCAGCCCAAATGTCAGCCTGCTCCTGGAAAAGCCCCCTGTGCCCTTTTCACTAAAACATGCAGAATGGCAAGTGGGTTAGGATCGGTGGGAGGATTGGGCCCATGCAGAAGCCACTGGGAGAAGCATGTTAACTGATTTCTTGACCTTTGTTTCTCTGTCAATAAAGTGGGCATAATGGGATAAGCTATTGTGAAGACCACCTGAGTTCATGGAAGTAAAAATGCAGAATGGTGTACAGAAGTAGGTGACTGATACCGAGCAGACCCAGAGCAGGAACCACAGAGGACACCTCATTTACATCAGAGAGAAAGGCGGATCGAGGAATATGCAAGGGGCATTTTGTAGTTCCGTAATGAACACTTGGCAAAGGCGAAGGGGTAATCTCTCCATGTGCTTTCGTGTGCCACTGGATACCTCTCTTGGCATTGCCCAAGATATTTTAGAAATGGTGGTGAGAGACGAATTGATTTTCATCATCTCCCTCCCCAGGAAAAGGCCAAGAATGCCATAGAGTGTAAAGACCGACATTCAAAGTACCTGAAATTTGGAGTGTAGCGCTTCCTGCATTTGCATGTCATTATGCACAAGAACATGGGACTTCCATAAGCTATGGACAGAAAAATATGGAAAGTCAATTAAGGTGTCATGAACAGAAGTACTGAGGCAGGGTATGGCTGACGGGCCAGTCAGGGAAGGATACACCAGAAAGGTGGAGAACGGAAACTTTAACAGAAGGAGTCACAGCTCCTGGGCACGGGGTAGGGGCAGTGGCTGCATGAGACTGAGCAGCATTGTCTCAGAATCAAGCTCTCTCTGAATTCGTGCTCCGGCCAGTCAGGGAAGGATACACCAGAAAGGTGGAGAACGGAAACTTTAACAGAAGGAGTCACGGCTCCTGGGCACGGGGTAGGGGCAGTGGCTGCATGAGACTGAGCAGCATTGTCTCAGAATCAAGCTCTCTCTGAGTTCGTGCTCTGGATGGCTCTATCAGCAGTGGAGGAAGGTGCTTTTACAGCCTCTTGTCCTCATTTGACCTCCTTCCCCTCTGTTCTCTGGAGTCTGCAAGAAAGACACGGAAGAGCAAATGTTACATGTCTCTGGAAGTCCCCAGTTATACCTCTGGGCTAAAGAGAGAAATCTCAGCTTGCACAGAGCACTCATTCTGTCCGATTTGATTCAAACATGTATTGAGCACTTCCTGTGTGCAACACACATAGGCACAGTGTATGGGGGTGAGGGGGGTGGAGATTCAGAAATGAGTAAGACCATGACTTGGCACTCAAAGAGCTTACAGTGACCAGAGGTGTGGCACTGACTTTGCCACAGACTTTGCTGTGAAACACCAAAGATCTGAGGTAAATCAGAAGAGTATTCTTTTTTCTAATTCCTATTTAAATGTTTGTGTCATTACAGTAAGAAAAAGGAACTAAAGATATAAACCCCAAAAAAATCACACACACACACACACACACACACACACGTGTGCACATGCACAAGTAAATTTGTGGAAAAAAAATGTTCCATCTCAGTGGTAATAAAAATGAAAATTACAATGAGTTATCATGTATCAATTATTATAAAGGCAAAGGTTTATGTAATGACAGTATTCAGCGATTGTGATGGTGTACGGGGAGATGGGTATACAGAGCTAATGAGACTGTAAATAGGTGCAATCTTTCTGGAAAGTAATTTGACATTATATGTATCTCAAACCTTAAAATAGTCGTAACCTTTGACTCAGTAATTCCACTTCCAGGAATCTATTCTAAGGAAATAACCAGATACATGGTCAAAGGTATTTATCATCACGTTATAAAAGAGGACGATGCAAAACAAAGTCTAACAATAAGAAATTAGAAAAAGGGATGGTGGTAGAGCAATATAATGGGTGATTAGGCAGCCTTTTAAATAGGGTTTTGAAGAGTTTTTAGGAAACTATTCATTACATGTGTTGAGTGAAAAAAAGTCGTGATACCAAACTTTGTATGGTGTGATCCCAGTTTTATTTTTTAAATATTTAATTGCATATATTCATTCACTACATATATTGTAGTAGTAAGAAATGACAGAATGTTTAAAAATGGTTATCTCTAGATGGTGAGATGATGAGATTAGGGTGGTTTTATTTTTTTCTTTATATAGTTCTTGCATTTTCTAAATTTTCAGTAATGAGCATAAATCTGGCAGTGCAGCTTGTCTCACAGATGCCCTATGAACTCCATGACCCAGGCACCCAGAGAGGTCTCACCTGAGTCTGAAGACTGAGCTGGGCCCTGGCCCTTCAGCTGGAGTGGAGGCTCCACCTCCCACCTGCCCGTCCTCTCCATCTGAGCCCGGCCCCCCACCTTGCTGGGGCACTCTTCTCCACATGCCCAGATCCTCCTTTGCCTACAGAGCACAGGCATGCGGTGCTTGACTATCTTTTCACGCCAACACCACCCTTGCTAGCATCTTCTCCAGAAGACCAATCTCTGGTAACAGTGGTTTTCATCATGCCCATGGTAACTGTCAAAGCTGTACCTCTCCCTTGTGGATACTCCCTTCTCTCCCATCCCTGCTGACAGTGATCAGTCGCTGCTTAGACAGGCGGCAGAAGCCCCAGGCCAGCAGACTGGCCCTGGCTGTTTTTCAGCTTCCCTCTGACCTCTTCTCCCTGCACCACAGCACCAACCGGCCTGCCCTGCCTGAAACACGCCATTTTTCTCTCTCTCCTACAGCATTCCTTCCAGACCCCTTACCCCTCTGCTTGGAAAGCCCTCACCCTTCTGCTGTGCTTCGTTCCTACTCATTCATCCCTAAGGACACTGTTTGGTGTCACCTCCACCTAGTAGCCTTCTTGAGCCCTGCCCTCTAGGAGGACAGGTGCCTCTCCCCTATGCTTACTCTTTCATGTCATCATATGACATTGCACATAGCAGGGTCTCAAGAACCAGCTGCTGCCTGTGCTGGGCAGCATATTCACAGCCCGCTGAGCAGAAGCAGAAAGCCCTCTTTACAAGTTTAATCATCCTCATCTCAGAACAGTATGAAGCATACTGTTGCAACACAACATTTCTTTCAATGTCTGCAAAAATGGCAGACCTCTGCCTCCCTCTCCATCCCTGACAGGGTTACCTCACTGCTCCCAAAGACTGCTGAATGCTCCTGGCCACCAACTTTTGACCACTTCCACTGCCACCAGTTCTCTCCCACTGATGCCACAGAGACACTGATGCAAAGGCCCAGCTTAGGGCTTGAGCTCAAAGAATTTTTCCAGGAGCCTCAACAGAGGTCTTGGTCCCCTGGGTCCAGGTGTGCTCATCACGGTCATTGAGAGCATCTCCCCTGCAGGCTGACAGCTGCTCTTCTGCTTGGCCTCAGCTCACAGACACGTGGTGGTCATATGGGTGGGGTGAGGGTGGGGTGACGGTGTGGCCGTGTGACCCCTACCCAGCTCCATCACTGACTTGTCACTGCATCTGTCCCTTTCCTCACCCTTAAAATGAGGTAAGAATGACAGCTACCATTTGGAGACCACTTACTATATGTTGGGCACCTTACATGCACGTCATCCTCACAACAGCCCTATGAGAACTCTCATTACCTGAATGACACCGGTGGGAAGATGTAGGGGAAGTGGCTAGTCCAAAGTCACATGGCCTGTGAGTGGTAGTGCTGGTACTGGAATGCAGCCTGTGAGACACAGGCCATTCCAAGGAGAAGGTGGGCGCCCTCAGGGGCAATGCTGTAAGGTGGGAGCAGTACACTGCAGTGTGGGGAGGGGCCCCAGAGCACAGGCCTCCATGTGAGCGGCATCTATTAATGATGAAATCTCAAATTAGGGCACTGCCCCCAACCGGGTAGCCCATAGTGCAAAGGGCTACCGGGCAGATGCTGGTGTAAACACTCCTGAGACCTACAGCCAAACCCTGCGGCTGTTGGCTGGGCAGGACAGGCCAGGCTAAAAATAGGCAGGGTTCTCAGGTCCAACTCCCTGACAGCAGCAGGCAGCTCCCTGTGTCCCAGCCTCCTTCTCTCCCTCTCCCCCTTCCCCATAGGGCAGGAGCCAGGCTTCTAGAAGGAACAGAGATGTTAAGACTTCCATTTCAAGCCAAAGAGGATTGTTAGTTTGATGCTCAGCGGACATGTTTCAAGTTCTGGAGGGGCCATAACCGGGGGTGGGGGTTCTGACCCCAACACCCCACCCTGCTCCCTTCTATAGAGGGACAACCCCCAAAACCCAGCCACGTAATGAGGGAGACCAAAGCCAAAACTTGTCCTGTTCTCACATTTTGCAGAACCCAACCCGGAGACCCCTTGCTATCTCCTTTTCCTGAACCACTCTGTGTTGACAGCACTGAGATTTTTGTATTTGCTAGTGGCTTTTAGGAAGAGGTCTGCTTGAGCCCTCTCGGGAACCCCCTAGAGATCGTGGGGACCAGGCAACACTGGGCCATCGGGAGAAGAGTCCTGAAGTCCAGGAGCGGCGCTTCAAGTGCACCGGGCAGGAGGCTCTGGAAGCGGCAGCCGGTGCCGGTGCAGGTCAGGGCTCGGCCGGCGGGGATTTCCTTTCAAAGGTGACTTAGAGCCGCCTCATTAGGGTAGCGCCCTCCCGGGCGGGCCCTAATGGCGTGTTTGGCAGAGTCAGCGAAACGCGGCGCCCAGCGGCCCGGGCGGCGAGGCAGCGCCCTCTCCCGCGCCCGCGCCCTCTC
>NW_007726499.1:314760-322707 GCF_000696425.1 Galeopterus variegatus | reverse complement strand
CCACGCGGCCCCGAACCAGGTCGGCTGTCCCGATCCTCTCCCCCACGGCTGCCTGCGCCTCCGCGCTGTGGCTCCGGCGTCCCGTGGCAACGCACAGTCCCGTGGCAACGCGCAGCTCCGTGATTGCCCCAGGTTGACTCTTTGTGCAGGCCTATGGGTGCTTCCGTCACCCTCGGGAGCCAGTTTCCTCCCAGCCACTCCCTGAAGGGTGCAGGTCAGGGTTAGAAGATGCCCTGGAGGAAAAAGGCCAGAGCCTCAGGCCTGAGTCATAGACAGTGGAAGCCTGCTCCCACACGCTGCACACTGCGGGGCACAGGGGACCCAGGGGAATCCGTGTGCTGGGTCGGACTCGGAGATGGGGAACTCCCTTGGTGTCCTTGCACAGCTGACCGCCTGTTTCCCCTTTCTTGAGCCTCTCGCCCAGCCTCCTACAGAGAGAAGGCATGAAGAGGGTAAAAGGAGCACAGGCTTGGGTAGGGTGAGGTTTGAAATCTGCTCTCCCCACCTGAACTTAACCAACAGCTTTACTGGTCCCGCAGACTCTCTGGGGAAGGGTGGGCTAGTAAAGTGCCTGTTTATACAGTGATTGTGGAAAGCAGGACCCAGGCCTCTGTATTCTCTAGAGGACAGGCCACAGTGTGAATATAGATAGATAAAAATGGAGGTTAAATAAGCCCCGGAGAAGTCTCGGAAGCTCGCTGGGTCTGTGGGTCTATGAGGAAGCCCTCCAGAGCCCTCTTTGAGGCTGGTGTGAGGGTGCACTAGGCTGACTGTGCGCCAGTTCTTTAGGAGAGATGTTTGACAGGCTATGCTGGAAAATGATTTCTGCCTCCCACCTCCCTCCAGCTCTCCAGCTTCGTCAAGTTCCTGTTGCTACCCTGCTCCTGACTCTTCTGTCCCCAGAGCCCCTGTGCACATTGAACATCCACTTCCCACCTGCCCTGATAAAGCAATGGTGCCGTGGATGGCCTTGCTCCCACCAGCTACACAGGCTGGAGCTACCCCAAAGCTCCTGGGGACCGCTTGAGTAGGCAGTTAGGGGAAAGAGATTCTGCAGGGCTGAGAATGTTGACAGGTGCTCACTGCAGTCTCAGGAGGAATTTGGAGGCCAGGAATAGTTTGGGTTAGTTGGTTCTTTAGTTCTCAGAGCTTCTCCTAGGAAAGGGGGAAATGGCTCACCACGGGTATTTATCGTTAGGAACTGGCAGAGGTCACCAACTTCTTGATGGAAATGAGGCTGCTCCTACTCCACCCACCGCATTCAAGAAGGGCTCCTCCAGTGTGTGGTGAGGTCAGAGGTCCCCCACAAGGCCAAGTTCCAGGTCAGCCCATGAGTCCCCACTTCCCACCCCCATTCTGATCACATCTCTCCTAAAGGTTCTGACAATAGAGAGGGCAAAGAATACAGAGAAGCCCAGGAAATGCCAGGCATAAAAACTGCCTGAGAGGTCTCCGACACCTAGCACAAACCTCCCGTGACCCCAGACCCACACACTCCACATTCATGACCATGACTCAGGGAAGAAAGACCCCTACGGCTGGGCCCTTTCTGCTGATATTGCTCTCCAAATATTTTCCTAATGGAGGTTTCTCGCAGATGCTCTGACGGTGGAGAGACTATGCCACTTATTCACAATCAGACAGTTCTGCACTGGGGCAGAGAAGAGGGAAAGTGCATGGCCTCTGACCTTGCTGGACAGCGATGATGTCCAGGAGACCCCAGACTAAGGCAGCTTGCAGGCCCACTCTTCAGGATACAGCCTAAGGGAGGAAAACGGAAAATGCCAAAAAAGACTATCTTGTTCCAAGGCTTCCCATTGGTGCACAGAACAAACCCATACCTGCTTCCGGGCATCTCCCCCTGTATCCTCCACACTCCAAGTCCTTCACTAGGGAGCAATCTTCCTCAGCTCTGCAAAGGAGGGCCTGAGCTCCATGTCAGAAAAGTTTGAAGCTCAGTAATTGTCGCAACACAGAGGACTGAGTGAAGCTGTAACTTGGTGGCTCATCTGCTGGTGGCTTTGTGTCAGAAAAGAGTCAGAGGAACAAAGAGGCAAGGAAACTGTGGACAGGCTGGGTTACCAGGGATTTGGGCTGCAAGGCCAGCGGATATCTCTCCCATATCCTGTAGAGTCCTAGCAGCCTCCAACTTTTTTCTTAGAGCAGTGCTTCTCAAAAATGTGCCTGAAAGTCTTCAACACCTATCAGAAAGGAGAGTTCCTACGGCAGTGGAGGAGGTAGTGTAAAACTGCCTACACCAAGTTGGAAAGAGCTTCAGAGTCTTAGGTTTTACCCTAAAAGTCTATATGACTTGTGCATTCCACTCCATGAGTGTGTCAGTGAGGGTTCCAAGTGATAAGCCACAGACATTGACTGTGGAGGACTCTGCAGAAAGGAAGGGTGTTAAGAAGGGAGTTGGGGGCTGGTTGGTTGAAAGGGCTGGAGAGCCAGATTGAGGTTGAGCCTCCAGGAACAGTTCCATAAACTGAGCCACAGAGCTGGCCTGGTGAGGGAACCTCCGCAGCCACCAAGGAGCACTAGATACTCCTTCCATGCCAGGAACTCAGTTTTATTGCAGTGGCTCCCACTGCCAGGACATATGCCAGCTCGGTGCTAGGAACTCAACCTTGCAACTACCACTCCCAGCCACTGCCAGAGAGAGAACTTCCCTTCCCTTCCCTCCTCTCCCCTCCCCTCCCCTCCGCTGCCACCCCATCCCCTTCCCTTCACTTCCCTTCCCCTCCCTGTTGCATCACCAGTTCCCAAGACAGAGGCAGACACAGGTGCATGCATTGGCCATAGCTGAACCACACGTTTACACTGTAGCTGCAAGGGAGGCTGGGAGAGCAGGCAACCATCACTTTCCATTCACATAGGGATAGGCAGTCTTTGCCCACCCCCAACCCCACATCAAGACTCTAAAAGTGGGGGATTCACATACAGAAATAGGCCAATGGATAGCAAATGTCTTTGAAAACAGTGCTTTCATATTTATGCAGTGGAGATGTGGGTGTGGGAAATGGGCATCTGTATTGCAAAAATTCTCCCTTGTTGATCTTGATAACCAATCCCACCACTCTTGAAAACTTCTGTTTTCACATTTTTCAAATGTTTTAAATTTTGAGCATTGCATTCATTCCCCCAAGTACATCTCATTCATAGGTAGCCTCCCTCAGATCCCAAGAGAGCCAAGTTCCAGCAGCCCTACTTTAACCCAGATAAGTCTGCAACTGGTCACCCACCTGCCCTGGGGCTCCCCCCACAGAGGACCTCACACCAGTACTTGTTGTCTCACAGGATTCCAAGGTGTTGGAAATGGACTCCGGAAATGGCAGAAATTAGAAGGAAACGAGCTGCATGGTAAATTCTCTTTTCTTTTTTATTTTCTTTTTAATCTCTAAAATTGAATACATTGAAAAATAACTGGAAGGACTGGGTTTCACTAATTTGAAGACTGGCCCTGGGCATCTAACCACTGAGCAGAAAGTGGCTACTCCCAGCCTCAGGTTCCCACTGTCCTGGCAGCTGTGGCTGAGGAACAGCGCCATCAACTTGAGCACCCACTTGTTTGCTGGCTGAGCTACTGGAAGGACTTGGCATCACTTGAGATGGTGAGGTTTGAGTGTGTTCCCAGGGGAGGCAGCGCTGTTCATGCCATGCGGCCTCTTGAAATTTTTTCTGCAGAAAGAGGACAGTGGTCTGCCTTGGGACACTATTACTTGAGGCCTGGGAAGACTTCAGTCAAGGGTTCTGTAACTCCCTGGGACCCAGAATACAATAAGAAGTCAGCTCTCAAAGCCTCTTCTCTCTGGTGCCAGGTTTCTGTCCCCCCTGTGGGCTCAGGATTTCTCTGGGAACAATATGGATGGGGTGACTATGATGGGCCTTATTCTGTGCCCTTCAAATATTTATTAGCTTAGCTTCCAGGGACAAACAGTGACAATTTGCTGTGGGCATGTGAGAATTCTAACAAGAATCAGACATCCCCTCCCACTGCCCCTGTAGAGGGCTTAGTCAGACCCTGCTATGTGAGCCGTGGGATCAGATGACTGGCTCATCAAATGCCATTCTGAAGGAACCCCCCTTCATGACCCTCCACAAATGGGAAAAAAGGACTGCAGTAGGATAAGATTAGCTGTGCTCTACGATCCTTCTGACAGTAACAAAAGGGAAGGATGAAGTTCCAAAAGGAAATTCATTTATTCATTCATTCCCTCAACAAATGTCTATATTGCTTACTTGGTGCCAGGCACAGTTCTAAATGTTGGGGATGAAACAGCAAATAACGCAGTCAAGAACCCCTGCCCTCATGGGGCTACATTACAATTATTGCAATCGTGATAACATTCACTGCAGTAGAGTCTCAACACTGGAGGTGAAGCACTTTCCTGTGTACCCTGCCCTGCTCAGGAGTAGGAGCCATCCTCAAGATATGCACCCCTGCTGGGGAGCTACCCCTCTGTGTCCTGGCCGATGGGCATGCACGGCTGCAATGGATTCCTTAACCTTGCTACTGGGGCCATCAGACAGTAGACATGCCAGCATTAGCTCTACTGAAGCAGACGCCAAAGCTAGCAAAACTGTGCTGGTGAGAATTATAGTAAGAATCAGACCTCCAAAGACGGCCATGCAGGGCCTACATGCTAGGCTGGTGTGTGTGGGGGTGAGAGAGCAAGCGAGCCTCCGGTGGGGCAGATACACAGCACCCTCATGTACCTCGGCTCTCTCTTACCTTGCCTGAGCTGTCTGACATTCATCGTAGGGCTTCTCAGAATGTTACTACGTCCGGAGAGGATTGAAGTATACCAAATTCATCCTATTTTTTTTTTTCCTTTTTGTCTTTTTTACTGACCGGTAACGGGATCACAACCCTCAGTGTCGCGCCCGTACCGGGGACCAGCAACGGGATCGCAACCCTCGGTGTTGCGCCCGCACCGCGCTCAGCCAGCGAGCCGGAACCGGTCTCCACATGGGATCCGAACCCTCGGCGGGAGCGCCGCCACACTCCCAAGCGGTGCACTCTCCAGTGCACCACTGGGCCGGCCCCCAAATTCATCCTATTTTTACCATCCTCCGAGTTTCTGATTTGGGGGAAGCTTAGTGGAAAAATACAACAAAACACAAAGTGGCACAGTGACGATTACAAGACTATCACTAGACTCTTGTAGGATGTGAAATGGGTCTTAGTATGGTGTGACAGCTAATAAAGAGGATGGTGAAACTAGCTCCTGCAGAACTACTTCGAGAACTGAGAGTTTCAGGTAAACGCAGGGCTGCAGAGAGGCTCTGCAGAGGGCCTGAACCCTCAAAAGATGATGGTTCCCCCGCTCCACCAATATATGTGTAATGTAAACTAATGTTTTATTTATTTTTAAGCGGCTTGTTTGCATGCATGCAGAAATTAAAATTATAGCTTCTTTCTGCATTTTCTGATGTCAAGATTCTGAGTGCAGGTATTGAAGCTGACCTTTTCTCATACCTGCCTTGCTGGTGCCCCAGGCACCCAGCCCGGGGAGCTGGATGGCTTTCATCTGAGAAGGAAGTAGCTGATGGCATGCGCTGGTGGAGTGTGCACAATGTGGCTGAACATGGGGCTGATCCAAAAGGGCACATTTCCCCCTCTTGCTGCCCTGAGCACTCCTTGTGCTGGGGCGTTGGCAGGGGTGGGGGGAGCCTGAAGCGCTCCAAACTTTTCGAAGCAGCAGGTGTTTGGGCCGAGCCACCGCCCCCCCACCCCACCCCAGTTTGCCCAGCAACGGGCTTCCCCTGCTTATGATTGGCTGCTTTCCTTGGTCCTGGCCAAAGTCTGCCTAGCAGCACAGGGACTGACACCCCATAGCTACAGAGAAACCAATTGTACAGCCCTGACTATAAATACCCTGCAGCAGCTATGCCAGCCAATCACCCACTTTGAGGATTCCCTTCCAGGATCCTGTTTCCTCCCTCGGCCAGCCAAGCAGAGATGCGGCCAGCTGTGCCTACAGAAGGTGGCCTCCCTGTCCTCGCCTGAGTCTGGCCTGGGGTTCCAGCCCAGCATGCTACACCACCCTGCAGTGGTACACACAGTGGACCTGGCCCTAGGCAGACTAATCATGGCCCTGGGGGGCTCAAGGGCCTGGCTGGGCTTGTTCATAGGAGAATGCTGGAGTGGGCAGGGCCCTCCAGTGTAAGACACTGCCCGGCACAGTTCCCCACCCCCCAGACTCAATTGGCTTCTGCTTAGGCCCAGGCATGGGAAGCACAAAGTGGACCATCTGGTTGGGTGCACAAGGATGGAAACTTCAGGCCAGTGCCCCGGAGGCATGCTTGTTCCCAGACCAAGGCACTGGTCCCAGTGGTCACTCCAGTGTCAGGCCCACTACAGGCCAGCAGGAGGCCAGAGGGAGAAGATGGCAGACCAGGGTGGTAGCAGAGGGGGAACATCCTGCTGGCCCATTGCTGGCTCCTCCCCAGTTCCTCCCCCTACCCCTCTGAGACAGAGGTTCAAGGGCAGCCTCAGTAAGACCAGGCCACAGTGACAACTGTAAAGGGGGGATGTGGGAAAGGTCATGTTTCCCATAGGAGGGGCAGGCAGGCCTAAGGGTTCCCCCTTCATGGCCTATGGCAGGAACTAGGCATCTCTCTACAGCAGCCAGACCCCACTAAGCTCTGAGGACAACTCTGTGTTTGGGGACAGAAATGTCCCTAGTGTATGGAGAGAACTTGCATGTGGTGGGTGCCCTGCAAAGGTTTCCAAAACTGAACCAAACTGCACATCCTCCCAACTCCTAAGCTGGAGTAAGGGGCAAGCTGTCCCCTCTTCTTCTCGGGGCAGCAGGAGGCTGAGCTGGGAGTCAGCAGATGTGGGGTTCAAGTCCCAGGTTGGAGCCTCCCAGCCTGCTCCACAGAACGGTGAGAGGATCCATGACACGTCCAAGTGCAGGGAACTGTGCCTCGTGACACCAAAGTTGGGGGTTATGGCTACATAGACCACAGGAGGCTTCACCAGCCTGCTCTAGAAGAAACCTAGCCTGTGCTGGCTCCTGCTGGGAGGCATGGGGTGGGAGGATGCACACAGGCTCCCAGGCATTTGTCTCCATGTTCAGGTGTGTGACCATGCTGGCTCACGAGTGTGCACGCCATGGAGGCGTTTAGGCCAAGCCTGTGCATGTGCTTGGTCCCTGCCAGCCTGCCTTCCTTACAGACGCACACAGCTCCCTGCTCTGCCTGGGAAAATTCCACCATGATCCCAGTGGTCACTGCAGACTTCTCTGTCTTCCTTAAATAGGAAACCTGGCGGAGAAGCAGCGCTCTCAGCAGCCTCAGGTCATCACTTCCTATGACAACCAAGGTAAGTGATTTGCCGCTAGCCACGACCTCTCCTGTGTCTGTGTGCCCAGATCTGCTGCCCCAGCCAGAGACAGCAGCGCTCTCAGCAGCCTCAGGTCATCACTTCCTATGACAACCAAGGTAAGTGATTTGCCACTAGCCATGACCTCTTCTGCGGCTGTGTGCCCAGATCAGCTGCCCCAGCCAGAGATGGCCTGGTGTGTGGATCTCGGCCCATGCAGAGCAGGGTCCTCTCTGCCCCGTGGATGTTGGAGCATCTTTCAGGAAGCACTGAGAGGCTGCACAGTCTGAGTCTGCCCCTCACCATGGGATCAAGAAATAAAGTCCTTTGCCCACAGAGCCCACTGCCGTCACTAACATCACCACCACTGTCATCACTATAGCTAACATTTACTGAGAGCTAACCATTTGCCAGGCATGCTGCCAAGCCATTTACACGTTTGTTCTCATGTAAACTCAGCTTCCCGGCAATCCTGTTTGATGGGTACTCCTACTATCCTCATTTTACAGATGAGTAAACTGAGGCATGGAAAGGCCGTCACGTGTCCAAGATCTCATAAAAAAAAATCAGAGCCGGGCAGTCTGACCTTCCAAACCCCAGCAAGGCCTCAGCTGTTA
>NW_007726499.1:312782-314315 GCF_000696425.1 Galeopterus variegatus | reverse complement strand
TAAAAAAAAATCAGAGCCGGGCAGTCTGACCTTCCAAACCCCAGCAAGGCCTCAGCTGTTAACCTTCCTTCCACGGTCCCCCAGCTGGCTCACAGTATCCAAGCCCTCCCTCGTCCTGAGTCACAATGGGTCCTGGGCCTCTCCTCCAGAGACGAGCCTCCCCAGGGCATTCCACCCAATGCCAAGTTTGCTGCAGCAAGGCACAGTGAGAGGGCCCTTCTGTGGGAGTCCTCACTTTTCGGGGACAGGTTATGGGGGCTCAGAGAGGGTAGGCAGGGGCATCACTGACTCTGCAGTTGACTGGGTCTGAGAATATGATGTGGTAGATGCAGTGGGGCTCCAGAGCCACTTCTGTGGGTGAGGCCACGTCAGAGACTCCCACGCCCGCCTTGGTAAACTGCTCTACATTACAGACCCAGAGCCTGGTGTCTAAGAGTTCTCATAGGTTCAGCCCTAAGAGTTCACCACGATTGCTCTCAGTGCTGATTCCTGACCTGTAATGAATTATCTGATTGCATCCAGGAGGCAGTGGCACCTCACCCCCCATGCAGGAGGACTCTGGAGGCCTTGGGGGATTGGAGCCTCTTAGGGAATTGCTCTCTGACATGCGGGCTGACCCAGGATTTCTGCAGAAAGGCATGGGCAGGTAGTGAGGAAAGACCAGTCAGCTTGAGTCATCCTTGCAGTCCGGTCAGTATCCCTTTAGGCCAGAATTTCTGGAATACAGCTCCAGGACAAGACTCAGAGCCCATTCAGTGAGCCCACTGAGACCTGCACCTGCCCTGAGCACCACAACGATGAGCCTGGGCCCCTCTGCTCCCCTGAAATGGACTTCACTGCATAAGGCTCACACAAAACAAGACTCAGAGACACCTTGGTATAAGGAGAGGGGATTAATGACCACTTATCTCCCTTACTGAGCAAAACAGACAGAACTCCTGCCCTGGCGGAGCTGACGTCCTAGTGAGGGGAGACAGGCAGTCCTAACAAGCACAATACAGCGAGTCAGATGAGGCAGGAAGAGAAGATAAAGCAGAGAGGAGGATGGGGACAGGGTACAGCATTGCGTATCAGTCTCCTACAGCTGCTACAGCAAATTTCTGCAAACTTGGTGGCTTAAAACAACACAGATTTATTCTCTTACAATTCTAGAGGCCAGAAGTCTGAAAGCCATGTCAGCAGGGCGTGTTCCTTTTGGAGGATGTGAATCCATTCCTTGCCTCTTCCTGCTTCTAGAGGCTGCTGGAATTCCTTGGCTTGTAGCAGCATCACTCCCTTCTCTGCTTCCATTGTCACGTTGCCTTCTCTTCTTACAAGTAGCCAAATCTCCCTCTGTCTCATTCTTATAAGGATTTATGTGATGTGATTGCATTTAGGGCCTAGCCAGATAGTCCAAGATAATCTCCCCATCTCAAGATCCTTAATTTAATTACATCTGTGTAGTCTCTTGCCATGTGTGGTAACATTCACAGGTTCCAGAGATTTCTACATGGATAAAACCATTATTCAGCCTACCACGGGGGGGGGGGGGGG
>NW_007726499.1:306718-312313 GCF_000696425.1 Galeopterus variegatus | reverse complement strand
GGGGGGGGGGGGGGGGCAATTTAAAATAGAGTAGGTGAGAAAGGCTTCACCAAATGGGGGACATTTGAGCATGGAAGGAAGTGGGGTAGCAAACCATGTGGGCACCCTCCCCAGCAGAGGGAGCAGAGGCCCCAGGCAGGAGTGTGTCTGTCATGTTCAGGGAGCAGGGAGCAGACAACTGTGGTGTGGAGAGAGAAGGATGGCCATTGGCAAGGTGGGGGTAGAAGATGGGTCAGAGAGGACCCAGGACAGACCTTGCAGGGTCTGGGAGGCTACCCTCAGTATGCTGGCTTCTAATCTGAGTGCAGTTGGAAACCATTAGATGGTTTAGACATGACAGCCTCCGGTGGGTGGAGAATAAACAGAAAGGGGAAAGGTTGGAAGCAAGAAGACTGCTGGGGAGGCATCATGATAATCCAGGCAATAAAGGCTTCTCCATCGTGTGGATTTGGGATGTAAGAGAAAGAGAGGAGCCAAGGCTCGGGCCCGAGCAGTGGGAAGGATGGAACTGGGGGAGACGCAGGTAGAGCAGGTTGGGAAAGAAATGTGAAGAACTCAGATTTGGCCTTGTTGAGGTTAGTGCCAGTGCCTGCTATTTTGGAAAACAGTAACCAGGAAATCATTATTCCATGTGCCACTTTCCTACTCCAGTGAGCTTTGACATCCCTGGACTCTGTTCTGCAGACCACACCAGCCCCCAGAGAAGCTTTCTCAGAAGCTCTTTTTATCACAGTAATAGCAGTGACCAGAGGTGGAACACTGGTGTGTGCCTTTCATGGTTTACCTCATTTAATCCCCACAACCACCTTCTGGGGGGGTTATTATCCCCATTTTACAGATGGGTAAATTGAGGCTCAAAGGGGTTTAAATAACTTGTCTGATGTTACACAGCTAGTGCATGCCAGACCCAGGAGTTGAACCCATGTCTGCATTTCCAAAGCCAGTGGGCTCAACTCCACCCTACTGCCTCCTCCATACAGAAAGTGACCAACTGGTCAGGTCGACGGGGTGCAGCACCCCCAACTCCAACAAGAAATCCAAGATTTCAGTTAGAACTTGTTGCTCAGAGAGGTCCAGTTTTTTTACCTCCTCCTCAGTTTATCATCCAACGGTAGACTTTATGCAACAGGTGACAGCAAGCTCAGGAAGGGGCTTCAGAAGATCCATCTGTAATGTGTGTGGGTTGGATGAGAGGAGAGGAATCACCAGGATCCCTGTGACTTCAGGCCCCGAGGGTTCTTCATGAGGAGTCAGTTTTCGGCCAGGGCTTCTATCCTTCCAGGTCATCAGCTCTTGTCCCCATGCAAACACTCTGTGGAGCAGCCTTCTTTGATCATGCATGCACTTGGGTCAACCTGACATGTTTCCAGACCTGGGACTTCCTGTGGAACTCCATCCTGCAGAAGGAAGCATGAGTGGCCCTGTGTTTTCAACAGCCCAGTGGAAGCCAGGGGCAATCAGGGCTGCAAGAGACACCCTTCATCACACACACAGCAGGTGCTCAAATGGTCTCCTTTTCAAGTTCTGGCACACTAGGTTGTCATCTCATAACCAGAGCTGCTGAGTGGGGCTTTCATGCCACATCAGGCAGTACCGGTGAGGGTGGTGCTCCATAGATGTTCTACAGAGCTGGACAGTCCCCGGTCACCATCTAGCATGCCTGTTCCTGGGATGTCACAGCTTACCACCTCCAACTACTATATCCTGGGCAGCATCACAGCACGTCTCGTTTGAATACCTAGCCAGGGTCTGTTTAAGGGTGTTTTTAAATTATAAATGCTTTAGCTCAGGTTTTCCTGACTCTCAGCTACTGCAGGAAAAAATTACAAGGCAAAGAATCCAGGTTGTAAATGTGGCAGCATGCTACAGAAAGAGTTCATGAACACCTGAAGGCAAGGAGGGCAAATATCTAACATGAATCCTGCAGCTCCTACACACGCCACGCATGCCTGCACACTCACACACACAACACACATTTATACATACTCACATGCCTGACAGTCTGTTAATTGATCAACGCTCCAGGCAGCCACTTCCAATCAGTCAGAGTTAATGAACAACCCGAATCCTGTTTGCCATCCCTGCATTAGGTATTCTGAGCAAATTAGGCCTTTAGACAAATCCTGATTGAAACCTGAAGAGATCTGCAGAGAGGATGTCAGGTGGGAGGAATCTCCTGACTGGGTAGAAGGCAGGCCCAAGGCAATACATACACAGACATGTTTGTACTTGCCCACGTGTGTTTATTTCTGAGAGGCCAGGCAAAAGGAAGAAGAGCCAGTGGGAGCCAGGAAAGGGGACTGTCAGTCACTTCTTAGGGTGAGCAGGAAATAATCACTAACATACCTTTCAGATTGGTCAAATCAATGTTTGTACTTGCCCACGTGTGTTTATTTCTGAGAGGCCAGGCAAAAGGAAGAAGAGCCAGTGGGAGCCAGGAAAGGGGACTGGCAGTCACTTCTTAGGGTGAGCAGGAAATAATCACTAACATACCTTTCAGATTGGTCAAATCAATATTTTTCTTAAATGAACAGATTTATTTGATACAGGAGTACTGGAGTCAGCAAACTCTCTGCACTTCACGCCTTGAGACAGCGCTCCCAGCCCAGGCCCACTTCCTGGGGCCAGAGAAGCCTCCCAGAAGTGCCCTTACTCACTGTAAATGAGAGCAGGACTCCCACTTCTACACAGATCCCACAGGCCAAGTGCTTTGCTCTTTTCCCTGAGGGAGTACTAAGCAGCAACCCAGCTTTGGGATAGAGCCAGGAAGTGGGATCCAAGAGAATGTGGGACAAGGGCCCCTGTCTGAGAGGGAAGAACAGCAGGAAGGGGAGAAGAGATTAGAAAAGGTGACAGGTGGAGCTTCCAGGACAGGGCCACGTTTCTAATATGAGGCTACCTCAGCACCCAGCCCTGGAAGGGCTTTAACAGCATTTTGTCTTCCAGCCGGATCATTCTTTGACCGAGACTTGGCTGAATTGAGAGTGGTTGGAAGTACCTGGCCATTATGAGACGATTGGGGAAGAGGTTTGTTGTTGAACCCTATACCAACAAGTTCACTTTTGCAGCTTCTCTAAGCTGATGGAGATTGTGCCAGTCTAGCATTTTCCAAATGGTGTTTGACAAAATAGTACTGGGTCTGTTAGACTTTGCTGCAGAACTTCTCAGAGCATTATATATTGTGACTTACAAGAGAGGAGAGAGGGCGTGTTTCTCCATTCATGCTTCACAAGGCATCTTGTAGCTGAGTACCACTTGGCACCCACTTTGCAAAACACCTCGGAGTGTTTCAGATGGAGAAAGTGAAAAGGCACAGGAGAAGAGGCCCCTGCCCCCTGCATAGGTAGGCACACAGGAAGTGTCTGCTGCCGATGGCAATGGCACCCAATCCTATGACCAGACCTGAGTTATGCCTTGAACTCTAAAATGCTGAATATCCTCATTATAAAATCATAAGGCTGATTGACTTTCACAGTGAAACTACACTTCAAAATGAATGTTAATTTCTTCAAAGTAATGCCTGGGGAGGCCACATTGTCTCCCTTACAATTGTTTGATAATTACCTTCTTCAGTAAGCAGAGCAAGTTTATGAGCTATATAAGAAAGTCAGTATTGTTATTCTGTGAAAAATAATTGCAACATGTTTAACAGGCAAAGGGTTAATAAAAGAAGCTCTTACAAAATCAGTGAGGAAAAATAATACATCAATAAGAAAATAGTTCACAAAATAAGAATTTAAAATGGCAAACATGTATATGAAAAGAATACTACATTAAAAATTAAAGAAATGCATGAAAACAAGGTATCATTATTCATTGATAAACATTTAAAGGATTGATAAAATCAGACGTCAGTGAGTGTATCAGTGATCTGTTTTTGCATTACAAACCACTGCAAAACTCAGCAGCTTAAAACAATAAGCATTTACTAGCTCACAAGTCTGCAGGTTGGCCTGCTGTTCTCATCTGAGCCATACCTAGCTGATCTTGGATCTAGGCTGGGCTTGCTTATGAGTTTCTTGTCAGCTGGTGGGTTGACTGCAGACCAGCTGGTCTATGATAGCTTCACCTGAGGTCCTGCTCTGTTCCATGTGGTCTCTCATCCACAGCCCAGCTCATACCCATGGCAGTGTGGCTGGGTTCCCAAGAATGAGATCAGAAACTGCAAAGTCTCCTGAGGTCTAGGCTCAGAACTTGTACAACATCACTTCAGCCACATGCTAATTCACCAAACCTAATCATAAGTCCAGCCCAAATTCAAAGAGTGGAGCAAAATCTCTCTCACTGGGAAGAAGTGTAAAATATTATGGACAATTTGTGATCAACTGAGAGTGATCAGAACGGGCATTCTCTTGCACTGTTGGTGGGATCATAAGTGATGAAATCATTCATGGGCAAAGTTTGCCAAGATCTAACAAAAGCCTTAAAAATCTCCATAACTCTTTGGTCACTATTTTATAATTTATTTAAAGGAACTGATATGAAAAGTGTGTAAAGATGTATGTAACAGAATGCTTATTGATCATTGTTTATAATAGGAGAACATTTGAGAATAGCTAAGTATACAACAAAAATGTATTGCTTATAAGGATTATAAATCATCTATAAAATAGAGTACCATGCAGCCATTTAAAATGATGACATATGGTATAATCACTGACATGTGAAGGCTTAAATGAGGACAACAGGTTACGAAAAGCATGTTTGCTATTCCTGCTTTGGATTTTTAAATGTAGAAATGAAGTCTAAAAGGATTTTCACTATCTACTTTATATCTTTCTATACCATCCAAGTTTTTATTTTGTATCAATTCAGCTTTGGTTTTTTGTGTGTGTAGTTGGTTTTGTTTTTCTTTTTTTCTTTAATTTTATTTTTTGTTGACATACAATAAAATTGAATTTTCATGATGTGTACTTCTGAGTTTTAACGCATGCATAGACTCATGCAACCACTAGCATAATCGAGATATAGAGCAGTTCTGTCACCCCAAAAATTCTCTTGTGCAGACTCTAATCTTCCCATTCCCCCGAGAGTTCCTTTGCATTGTTTATAGGTATTCCTTAATATGCACATACCACAGCTTGTTTATCCATTCACTCGTCGAAGGACATTTAGGTCGTTGCCAGTTCTGGGTGATCATGAATAGAGCTGCTATAAACATTTGTGTGTGTACAGTTTTTTGTGTGAATGTAAGTTTTCGTTTCTCTGGGATAAATGCCCAAGAGAGCAATTGTTGGGTTATATGGTAAGTACATGTTTTGTTTTATAAGAAACTGACAAACTGTTTTCCAGAGTGGCTGTTCTATTTTACAATCCCATCAACAATATATGAGATCCAGTTTCTCTGCATCCTTGTCAACATATAATATTACCACTATTTTAAATTTATAATTAAAATTGCTCTTCTAATAGATGCAATATCCCATTGTGGTTTTAATTTGCCTTTTCCTAATGGCTGATGATGCTGCATATCTTTTCATGAGCTTTTTTTCCATCTGTAATCTCTTTTTAAACAAATATCTGTTCTGCCTATTTTCCAATTGAATTGCCTTTGCACTTTTGTTAAAAAAAAATCAATTTGCCATATTTATGTGT
>NW_007726499.1:304914-305695 GCF_000696425.1 Galeopterus variegatus | reverse complement strand
CCAAGTATTTCAATTTTTATAGCTATGGGAAATGGTGATTTCTAAATTTGATTTCCAATTATTTATTGCCAGTATAGAGAAATACAATCAATTTTTATGTGTTAACCTTATATCCTGTGACCATGCTAAGCTCATTTACAAGTTCTAGAAGCTTTTTATTGTAGATAACTTGGGATATCCTATGTAGACAGATGTATCATCTGCGAATAGGACAATTTTATTTCTTCCTTTCCAATCTGTATGGCTTTTATTTCTTTTTCTTGTCTTATTGCATAGGGCAGGACTTCCAGTACAATGTTATTAGGAGCAATGAAAGTGGACATCTGTGACTTGTTCCCAATATTAGAGAGAAAGCTTACCATTTTTCACCACTAAATATACTGTTAGCTGTGTGCTTTTTGTATATGCCCTTTTTCAGATTAAGAAAGTTCCCTTCTGTTCCTAGTTTATTGAGACATTTTATCATGAATGAGTGTTAAATTCTGTCAAATGCTTTTTTGGCATCAATCGATATGATCCTGTGTTTTTTCTTCTTTAGCCTGTTAATATGGCAAATTGCATTCACTGATTTTCAAATATTAAACCGGCTTTGCATTCCCAAAATAAACCACACATGGTTGTCATGTACCATCTTTTTACTATATTGCTGGATTTAATTTTATAATATTTTGAAGATTTTTGTGTTTATGTTTTAAGGGATATTGGACTGTAGTGTTCTTTTCTTATGCTGTCCTTGTCTGGTTTTGGTATCAGATTTGTGCTGCTTCATAAAATGAGTTAT
>NW_007726499.1:285899-303854 GCF_000696425.1 Galeopterus variegatus | reverse complement strand
TTTTTTCTTGTTCATTCTAGCTAAAGGTTTATCAATTGTACTGATCTTTTCAAAGAACCGGTTTTTGGTTTTCTCAATTATTCTCTATTGTTATTGTTTTTAATTTCACTGTTTTATTCACTTATCTTTATCATTTCCTTTTTTCTGCTTGCTTTAGATTTAATTTTCTTTTACTTCTCTACCTTCTTAAGGTAAAAGCTTAAATTGTTGATTTGAGACCTTTCTTCTTTTCTGATATAAAAATTTAATGCTGCAGATTTCACTTGAAGTACAGCTTTGGATTCATCTCATACATTTTGATATATTGTATTTTCATTTTTGCTGAGTTTGAATATTTTCTAATTTTCCTTGATGCTTCTTCTTTGATCTGTGAATTATTTGGAAGTAAGTTACTTAATTTTCAACTGTTTGGATATTTTCCAGTTACTTTCTGTTTTTTTAGTTCTAGTTTAATTCCATTATGTTCGGAGAACAACTTTGTATGATTTCAGTTTTTAAAGTTTTTAAGGTTTGTTTTATGACCCAGGATATAGCCTATTTTGGTGAATATTCTATGGGAAATGAATGAAATGAATGTATATTCTGCTGTTACTGAATGGAGTATTTTATAAAGAGCAAATAAATCCTGTTAGTTGATAGTGTTGTACAATTCTTTTTATATATTTGCTGATTTCCTCCCTATTAAATCTGACAATTACTGAGAGAGGAGTGGTGAAATCTCTAACTATAAATTGTAGATTTGTCCATTCCTCTGTTCAGTTCTGCTTTCATGTATTTTAAAACTTTTGTTGTTTTTGTTGGTTGGTGATATTTTTGGTTTTTTGGTTTTTTGGGGGTTTTTTTGGTGGCTGGCCAGTACAGGTATCAAACCTTGGGCCTGGACCTTGGTGTTGTCAGCATGACACTGTAGTCAACTGAGCTAACCAGCCAGCCCCTTGTGGTTAGATACATACATACCTATGACTGTTATGTTTTCTTGGTGAATTGACTCATTTACCATTGTGTAGTATTCCTCTATCTCCAATATTTTCCTTCCTCTGAAATTTACTTGGTCTGATATTAATATAGCAACTCAGATCTCTGTTATTTATTCATTTTTTTTTTTTACTTTTAACCAACCTATACCTCAATAGTTAAAGTTGGATCCTTGGAAGCAGAATATAGTCTTGTTTACCCTTTCTGACAATCTCTATTTTTAATTAGTGTGTTTAGACCATTTATACTTACTGTACTTATTAATACATTTGGATTCAGATCTTCTACTTTTTATTTGTTTTCTATTTGTTCCTGTTTCCCCTTTCCTGCTCTCTTTATTTTTATACCTTTCAGAATTACATTTAAATTTATCTATTGTTTTTCACTATATCTCTTTGTATAGATCTTTTAATATGTATTATGATATACATACTTAA
This sequence comes from Galeopterus variegatus, assembly GCF_000696425.1. Taxonomy (NCBI): domain Eukaryota; kingdom Metazoa; phylum Chordata; class Mammalia; order Dermoptera; family Cynocephalidae; genus Galeopterus; species Galeopterus variegatus. Next base: position 302,442 of record NW_007726499.1, on the reverse strand, counting down.
TTTTTTACAGTCTAATTATAATTAATATTATTATTTCAAGTAGTATGAGGAAACTTTGCCTTCATATAGGTATCTTTACTCTCCCACTTTATGTAGTTGTTGTCATATTTTATATCTACATATATTGAAAAGCTATCAGAAAATGTGATAATTATTGCTTTCAACCATCATTCATATTTTAAAGAACTTAAGAGGAGAATAGAGTAATATATTTACCTAGATATTTACCATTTCTGTTCCTCTTCCAAGTTTTCCTCTGGTACCATTTCTCTTCCATTAGAAGAACTTCCATTAACATTTCTTTTGAAGTGAGTCTGTTGGTAACAAATTTTCTTGGTTTTACTTTATCTAAGAGTGTCTTTATTTTACCTTCATTCTTAAATGATATTTTTACTGGATATAGAATTCTGTGTTGACAGTTTATTTCTTTCAGTGCTTTGAAAATGTTGTTCCACATCCCTCTGATGAGAAATCTGCAGCAATTCTATATATATCACTTTTAACTGGCTACTTTAAAGATTTTTTTCTTGTATTCAATAGTTTGATTATAATATGTCTGGACTTGGATTTCCTTATGTTTATCCTATTTGGGATTTGTTGAGCATCTTGAATCTGTAAGTTTATGTCTTTTACTAAATTTTGAAAGTTCTTGTTATTTCCTCAAATATTCTTTCTGTGCCACTCTATTTCTCCTCTCCTTTCAAGACTTCAATTAGGTATTTGTCCTACAGATCCTTGAGGTATTATTCACTTTTTCTGTTTTCAAACTGGATAATGTCTATTGATCTATCTTCAAGTTTGCTGACTCTTTCTTCTGTCATCTCCATTTTGCTATTGAGCATATCCAGAGAATTTGTAAACTATTATATTTTTCAGTTCTAAAATATTCACTTGTTTCTTTTTTATATCTTCTAATATTTTGCTGATACTTTGTATCTTTCCATTAGTTTTCAAAATTGTTTGCCCTCACTTTTTGGAGCATGGTTATCATGGCTGTTTTAAAGCTTTGATCATTCCAAAATCTGTGTCATTATGGGGTTGGCATCTGTTGATTGTCTTTTCCTTTTCAAATTGGGATTTTCCTGGGTCTATCTATGATGAGTAATTTTGGATTGTAGCCTTTGCAGTGCTATATAGATATGCCCTGCATGTGCACCACCCAGTGGGCAATCTGGGACCTGGGCATTGGTCTACTCCATAGTTTAGTTCTCAAAGACTGTTCTATGATGTTTAGGATGAGATCTGTGCATGCACAGCTCAGAGGTGACCACAGCAGTTCATCTATAACTTTATGGAATTGCTCTCTTGAGCTCCCTCCTCTTCCTGATCCACTTCCTGGTCCTGCAGCCAAAAAGCTGGGGCTCTAATTTCCTTGTTCTGCCATGTACTTCCCACAACTCTGTCTGTATCTGGCGCCAATCAGCAGAAAACAGAGAGAGAAAAAAATGAGTATTTGCCCCCACACTCTTAGGATCATAGCCTCTCTGGTAGGAGAAAAGAGTTATCCCCACCTCAAAGTCTCGGATGCCTGCCTAGCCACTGCTGCCACTGCTATCCACAGAATTGCCTGGGGGCTGAGTCAGGAAATAACAGGAGAAAAACAGCAGGGGATTTCCCTTGCGCTCTCTCTCATTCTTAGGTGTCCCCTTTCTCACACCTAAGGTCAGAAAGAGATGGTTTCTCTTGGGTGCTTTTTCTATGTATGCATTGTGACTTTTGGGTTTGGGGATGCCTTTGAGTACAGTCTAGGGTGAGCTCACGGCCAACTTGGTGATACTTTAAATTCTGGTTTCGTCACCAATCTGCCTTCTATCATTTACTTCGCAGAGCCCTCAAATGGTTGCCCCATGCATCTGTCCAGGTTTTATAGTTGCATTCAGTGGGAGAAGCAGGCTGGAGTAGGCTTACTCCATCTTGCCTGAATCTAGGAACTGTCTGCTTGGTTTGTTTCGGTTTTGGTTTTTTAAAAAACAAGAATTACTGGTATATTCAAAAGAAAGCTCTAAAGCCATTGTGTTTTGTTGTTCAAACATCGTCATGGGATGTTGCACCCTTTCCTGGCAGCATCCAGCTGAAAATTTACCTCCTCTTCCTTTGCAGGGACGCAGCTGACTGTGGAGGTCCACCCCCAAGACGCCATGCCCCAGCTGCTCAAGAAGTTCTCCTTGGCTAAACGTACGTACGTACAGGCCTGCTCATGGTGGAGGGCTGGCAAGGAGGGCAGCTGGGTGGGCCAGATCCCAGCATGGGCATCTTCCAAAGGCAGAGGAGGAGTGACATGGGCCTACAAACTCGAAAAAGGCAAAGGCAGCACAGCTTCCTCCTGGGAGACTCTCCACATCCAGCCACCACCGCTTCTATGTCTCCGGAACCAGGCATGGGGGACACAGGGCGTTTAGCTGAAGATGCATTTCATCGCAAGTACAAGGCAGCACAGCTTCCTCCTGGGAGACTCTCCACATCCAGCCACCACCGCTTCTATGTCTCTGGAACCAGGCATGGGGGACACAGGGCGTTTAGCTGAAGATGCATTTCATCGCAAGTACGTGGCTACCATTGTATTTAGATGCCATTTGTTGGCTGCTTAAAAACTGGTGTGCCCAGGGCTAAGCGCCTTACATTCATTAACTTTTTAACTCATTGACATAATACAAGTATCTTCCCCACTCTCTAGATTAGAAAGTGAGGCTTGAGAGGTGAAATGACCACCCAAGTCAGCTGGCTAGGAGCTGGGTCAGAACCTGGATCTGACTCAGAGGCCTGTGGTCCTGACCACCACACCTCGCTGTCCTCGGTGCAGGGTCACAGGCCCAGGCCCATGCTGTCTCCACCACTCTCTTCTCAGCCTGCTCCCTGCATCGGTCCATCTCATGGCTGCACAGAGGCCTGGGAGGAATGCAAGCTGAGGAATGGAGGCTACAGAACAGCTGAGGCTCCAGTCCTCTCCATGTCCTCTCAGTGGCCAAAGTCCTCCAAGGCTATCTGGCCCTGCAGTCCTCAGCAGTCAGGGTCTCAGGAGGGTGGTCCATTGAAGAGAGGGCAGGCATTGGGGTCAACTGGCTGGCTTCACATCTCAGCTGTGACTTCCAGCAAGTGGCTTGACCTCTCGTTTGGACTCAGTTTCTTCACCTGCAAAAGGAGGAAAATAAATAAATCTCCCTTGTAGTTTTGTTGTGGGCTTAAATGAGGTGGTCAATATGAAGCCCAGGCCAGACACAGAAAGTACGCAATAAATGCTAGCTGCTATTTGAACTCCCATCGTTCTATCAAAGAGTGTAGGTAGAAACAAAACGTAGGTGTGAGAAACAAAAGGAGCTCTGTTTCTCAGAATGGCCTGTGTACATTTGCAATCTTCTGCTATACTTTCAGCCTAACACGGCCTTCCAGGGCATAAAACCACCTGCCTTGGCATCCCCACCCCCAATGTCAGCCTGTTCCAGCTGGGACCCCCATCTTCCTGACCTGGTTTTAAATCAGCAGGAAAAGCTCGTCTCCTTTGCCCATGGAGTCTAATAACTATTGCCTACCATTCTGCCTAACAGTCCTGCATCCATAATGACTTGACCTTTCTGGCTTTCAAGCTCTGTGTAAATAGCCTTCCCCACACCCCCAGCCCCATTTTCATTTTTACCCCTGGTCAGTTCTCATCCTGGGGTTATCTGGCCGCAGGGAATCGTTCAGTGCTCCCAGCAGCCCTGGCTGCCTTCCAGGATGCTAGGAGGACTCAGAGGAGGGCAGGAGCACCAGGCTCCAGGCAGGACCACTGGATAATCCAGAGTGTGAGGTCGAAGCAGGGCCTACCTCTGCTCGCAGACTGCAGCTCCCTTTCTTGTCATCCACTCCCTGGTTCCGGTCTCCCCAGTGCCCCCCAGGAAGTTCACAGCAATTCCAGCAGCAATTCAGTGCTGGGTGGGATGGGAGCAAAGAGGCTATGGAAAGAGAGTGAAGAGGAGGCGTCAGAAGCAAGGAACACCACACAGAGAATGGTCCATGCTGGCATTTCTGTATCTTCTCAAGTGTCTCTACCTCTGATCTTTGGGATATTGTAGGTTTACAAGGCGATAAAAATGGAAACACAAGACCCCGGCAGCCTGGAGGGAAAGATGCTCATGGTAAGTTCCAGGGCCTTCTCCAGGGCCATTCTCAAGACAGCAGATGGCTTTAGTCTCGTGAGCCAATCTCCAATCTATTGGCAATGGCTTCCTGGAGCACTGTGCTGAGAGTCAGGGGCCACCTCTGGGTTCGGGGGGAAGAGCGTCATGATTGATTAGCAATGTCTGCCATGACACAAGTGGAGAAAGAAAGAGCTCATACAGCAGACGCCATCCTAACGCTAAAGCATCAACCCCACCGATAACAAGGCAGCCCATTAGGGGAATCACTAAAAACAGAATTCAGAATCATGTTAACTTTAAGTGAAATGCCAAATGTCTGTAAGATAGGAGGCGTGTGAATAGGCAGAGGGAGGCAGAGGAAGCAACACCGAAGGGGGTGACAGACAGTCTAAGATAAAATCCTGCTTTGCCCCTCACTTGCCTTCCCTGGGCCTCAGTTTCCCTCTCTGTAGACCAGGTGGCTCTAAGGCTCGATACAGTTCATCACTTCTTCCCATTATTTTGCTTTCAAATTAGAATAATTTAGTTAATGCCACTGGTATTTTAAATATATGTATGCAAAATCATATTTGGATCTTATATAATCTGCTCAGAAGGTAGATTTAATGAGGCATAAATCATTATGGGTATTTTTAATGTTCAGATATTGTAAAATGGAACCAAGAAAGGAGGAGACTAGTAACAGAGTTTTCGATCCCTTTTTAGAAATGCCATCTCTCTTTGAAATGGGGGAAGGGGAGTCCTCCTTTGCAGGGCTATACTGGGTGGAAACCTGTTAAATGTGCGAGTCACTTCATATCCACTTAGGGCTCCCTGATGGCTCTTGTCAGAGGATGGCAGAAGTCAGACTCAGTGGGGGAAGAAGGCACTGGGAAGTGGGGACTCAGCAGGGGCCAGGTATCCCCACCCCCCCACCCCCGAGGGACTGGCTGGCTGGGGGATGGGTGCACTTGGCCCACACAGGCTGGGGTTGATGTGACCTAAGTGATGTTGGCCAGGCAAGAAACGTCAGCTCCAGCACCAGAGCAGTAAGTGTGGTCTGAACAGTGTTGGGCCTCAAGGGAGTTCTAATGTAAGATTGTGCAGCATAAAAGGCTTAGGAGGAGTCCAGGATGAGGAGCAGAAGAGTGGAGAAAAGAAGGGTTGGCTGCTGGGTGAGGCTTGCACAGCCCACCCACCCCCCATACTCCTGACCCTCCCCTGGAAAGGAACAGCCTCACATCCTGGAGCTGTCAGAGCAAGTGACATGACCAGGACTCAGTCAGAGGCTTCTGGTTGAAGGGACCAACCCCCCAGGGCTGCAGTGTGAGGGAGGGAGCAGCGTGAGGTGGCCTTGGAGAATGTGCTGGATTCAGTCTGGGGTTGAGAAGGAAGAAGGCCTGGTTCCTAACAGGAGGGGACTGTGGAGCAGTGGGGAAGTGCAGAAGGATCCATGTGTCCTACTCCTGACAGCTAACCTGGACTGGAGGCCCGGGGTTCAGACACTGGCCAACTCCCTGACAAGCTGGCATTGCTTCTCAACAGAAGAGGGTCATGGAGCAGCTGGGGCCAGGGCCAAAGGTGACACAACCCTCCCCACCCTCTCGTCACATCTCTTGGGTCTGTGGGACCAAAGTAAGGGGCCCTCACAGTCAAGGGCAGTCCTGAGGGAAGTGTGGGTAAATGAGCTGCACCCCCACCCCACTGGGCACGGAGGCCACATACCCCTGCTCCTGCAATTCCTACAGAGGAGCCCCACACCCTTCCCCCTCCCAGACAGCAGTGGGACACTAGCCTCACAACATGATCCACCATCTCATCCATGCTCCCAGGAGTTCCATAGGTGTGCCCTTGAGGCTAGATGGTGGTTCAGAGCCCCCAGTGAGGGGGAGGCCAGGCCCAGGCTGGAGCACAGGCCCGTGCAGCCCTGCAGTGCCCGTGCAGGGCACTGTCTCACATCACTCTGCTCTTCCCAAGCTTCCTGCTGTTCCCGGGGGGCCCCACCAGCACATCTCCCTCTCCCAGCCCAGAGGTCCCTCAGGGGCCTATTACCAGAACACCACCACCCACAGCTGGTTTTCTTGAGGTGCTCTGGTCTCAGCTGACCATGGGCAAGGGAGGAAACCTATGTGGGTGCCAAATACACTTCACCCTAGAAGACCCAGGTGGCCCAGCCTCGCCAAGCCCTCCTCCTACACCCACGGTAGTGTTCTGTGCTGCCTCCAACCCAACACCAAGGCCATCGCACAGACCCTCCTTCCTTGAGCTTGTCAGGGACTAGCAGCACTGCCTGGACACTTCCCATAGAGCAAGCACTCATTCCTGGAAAAAAATAACAGGGAATCTGCAGAAAACTAAATGATGGGGAGAAGGAGATTCCATCATCCATATGTCCGGGGACTGCTGGGTTAACTGACATTAAGCCAGTTATTTTCTGCTGACTTCCCAGGTAAATAGGTAAATAGGTTTATGTTCCCTGCAGATCTCCAAGAGGACTAATAGGAGTTGCCATAGTTCCCAAACTAATTTGACTAAGGAACCCTTCTAGGAGAAATAGCTCTTGAGAGCAGTGTTCAGGCTTTGGGAATTGTATTAATAGTCGGCAGCCACAGCTCCTCAAAGAGACAGCCAGGCCTGGGCCAGGTGGCCCCTTCCATGGGTCTCAGCTATTGAATGAGTATCCCTGCATTTGCAGCCTACCCCTGGGACCGGTCCAGCCTGAAGTCCATGCCACTGGACCTGCGGCAGTTTGAGGCACTGGACACTTATGCCTCGCAGGTAGGACAGCTGGCCCTCTGGCCCTGGGCACCCCAAGGTGGTTGGAGTTCTCCAACCCAGGGCAGCAAAACGTCTCTCCAGGACCCTCCTGTGCACATGAAGGAAGGGAGGGTGAGGAGGGGGAAGACAGTAGATGCAGATGGCAGAGCCACTGTGACTACAGCCACACTCACCTCTGGAGAGATGTTCACTGCTGGGCCTGGGCAAGTCTGGAAGGGGGATGAGAGGGGCAGATGAAGAGCTGAAGCTCTAGGGACACATGGGGGTCATAGCAGCTGGGAACGAGACAGGAGCCTTGGCACAGAGAATCGGATAGGAGGGCCAGGGCACTGGGACCTCCTTTTTAAAGTCAGAGTGAGCCATCCTAGGACCTCGGGCAGTATGAGAAAGACCACCCTGTGGCTGGCACATAGTAGGTACTTGGGCACCTTGTTTGCAGAAATGATGAGTGGGTGGGCAAGTGCATGGATCAAGAAAGTCAGGTTGGAGTCAGGGACATCAGTTGGGGGCATCTAGCTGTCCCAGCAAAAGATATGACCTGGATTGAGTGGGCCATCGAGGACAGAGTAGAGCAGAAAGGCCAGCGCTGGAGGCAGAAGGAAAGAAGCTCCATCACCAGTGTGCGGAGTGGGTGGGACGTGGGGAGAGGGGCTCCCAGGTGGTGGGACGGAGTTATGGAGGGCGGGCAGTGCCTCACCATGAGGAGCAGGGGAGGAGAAGCAAGTTTTGGGGGAGAATGAGTTTGTGTGGGGCATGATGGGCTCTAGTATGTGTGGCACATCCACTGAAAGTGCCCACTGGGCAGGAAACGCTGATTGAGAGTCATCAGATTTAGTTCAGTGCTGAAGCCAGAGGATGAGTGTCATACTGGGGAGGGCAGGAGGAGTCCAGAGAGCCTAGAGACACCAAAGAGGCTGGGGCACGCCCAGGAAGGGTCAGAGTCCCGGAAGGTCCAGGGACGAGCTCCTGCGGCAGGCACGGTCAACAGTGTGAGCCCTGCAGCCGGGTTAAGTGAGGTTAGGACAGACGCATTTCTGCTGCTTCAGCATCGGGCGCTTCTTACTTCCAGAGGGGCCGCTCGGAGAAGGCTGGAGGCCTCAGCCAGCCTCTGGTGGGTCAAGGAGCAGATGGGAGATGAGGAGTGGGAGCAGAGGGGAGCCCCACAGGAAGGGGGGCCAGGCATGGGCAGGGCTGGGGAAGGACTAGGAGGGCATTTTAAGGGGGGAGAGCAGGAGGGCGCAGGACAGCCAGGAAAGGCTGGGCTCCCCTCAGCCCTCCTCCAGGCCCTGATACAGCACACCCTGCCTGCTCCCCAGGTGACAGTCAAGAGTGGCCTGGACGAGCTGGTGAGTGACCTGCTCCAGGAGGCCCACAGTGACCTGGAAAGGGTCCGCGCCATCTGGATCTGGATCTGCCACCACATAGGTAGGCCCACCTGTGGCGCCACTGGTTGTAGAATCCTTGATGCCACCCCCTGCAGATTTCTGCTTCCATTCAGTCACCAGTGTTTGCGGAGTGAGATGGAAGGTGGGGGACAGGGGCCCGGGTGGCTGGATCAAGTAAATGCCATGCGGCCCTCTGCCCACAGCCAGCGGCCAGAGCAGCTCTGGTTGTAGAATCCTTGATGCCACCCCCTGCAGATTTCTGCTTCCATTCAGTCACCAGTGTGTGCGGAGTGAGATGGAAGGTGGGGGACAGGGGCCCAGGTGGCTGGATCAAGTAAATACCATGTGGCCCTCTGCCCACAGCCAGTGGCCAGAGCAGCCTTCACTCAGCAGCAGCCCTCCTAAGTCCTGGCTTCCTAGTAAACCTGACCCAGAGAGATGAGAGCCCAAGACACAGGGTCATCTCCAAGAAGGATGACCACTGCTTGGGGAAGTTACAGCTGTTTGAAAAGTTATTGTAGGCCTGGAGATTTCATAAAGTACCAGCACCAGGAAGGGCGCCCACACTGGCAACTCTGCCACCATCTCAGCCCAGTTTTCAGGGTTCTCAGAGCCACCTCGGGGGACCTGGGCCTGTGCAGCTGCTCACAGCCTTCTGTGGGACAGCCTTGGGCATCTCACCATGTCCAGCCAAGCCGCAGAGGTGGTTGCTAGGGGGTGCTGCCCCTTTGCCATCTTGCAACCACAAATGAGAGGAGCATGGGGTGCACTCCTAGTCCTTTGACATGAAGACCTGCCAGGCCCTTCCTGGCCTGCTGCCACTGGAATTTTCTTTTGTCCCCCTGAGCAGCAGTTAGGGACGCAGCTGAGAGGATGAGCTCACCTGACACAGGAAGGAGGTTCAACCATAGGTCCTCCCACTCCAACCCCACCAGCTCCACGTGGGCCTTAAAAGGGCAAGATCAGAGATAGAACATTCAGTAGGACTTTGTTCACTGCTCCCATCCCATACAAACACACAGAGTCCCTTTGAGCCCTGGATGGCTACAGTGGCCCTGCCTTGGGGCCTCACCACAGGCCCAGGCTCTTCTCAACGCCCCCATCCCCTTCTTAATGAAGTGACAGGCTGTGGGACTTGGGGACAAATCTTAGCCACAGCTCGGTGCAGCCCCTCGGGGTCAGTGTGAGGGCTTGGCCTTGGGAGCTGCAGCCAGGAAGGATGAGTGGTTTCACTGGAACTGTGTGCAGAGCTGTGTGGTGGGGGCTGGCCAGGAGAGCCCCCATATCTGACACTGTCTAGGTCCCCTCCCCTCCCATCGCATCCTCGGAGGCCTGAGGAGCAGGTGGCCAGCTCTGCCTAGACCTTGCTCTTCCTCCCACCACCTGCACAAAAGGTAACATCTCCCAGATCTCACTCGGGCTGGGACCCTGGTTCCACTCAGCCCACTGTGGCCCGTCCCCTAGGCCTGCTGATGCCGAGACACGGCAGCAAAGAATAAAATAACAAGCACACAGAGCTCCAGAATATCAGGGTGGAATGCCGGCGTCTTCTCCCACGATGAGGCCTTGCCATCATCCCTTCACGATGAGGCTCTGCAAACACCGTGTTTCATTAAAAGATCTTTATCAGACTTTAATCTTTTGAGTGGGAGGCGCCCCCGCAAGTATGGAGGGGCCAGAGCATGGGGTGCACTCCTAGTCCTTTGACATGAAGACCTGCCGGGCCCTTCCTGGCCTGCTGCCACTGGAATTTTCTTTTGTCCCCCTGAGCAGCAGTTAGGGACGCAGCTGAGAGGATGAGCTCACCTGAGACAGGAAGGAGGTTCAACCATAGGTCCTCCCACTCCAACCCCACCAGCTCCACCTGGGCCTTAAAAGGGCAAGATCAGAGATAGAACATTCAGTAGGACTTTGTTCACTGCTCCCATCCCATACCCACACACAGAGTCCCTTTGAGCCCTGGATGGCTACAGCGGCCCTGCCTTGGGGCCTCACCACAGGCCCAGGCTCTTCTCAACGCCCCAATCCCCTTGTTAATGAAGTGACAGGCTGTGGGACTTGGGGACAAATCTTAGCCGCAGCTCAGTGCAGCCCCTCGGGGTCAGTGTGAGGGCTTGGCCTTGGGAGCTGCAGCCAGGAAGGATGAGTGGTTTCACTGGAACTGTGTGCAGAGCTGTGTGGTGGGGGCTGGCCAGGAGAGCCCCCATATCTGACACTGTCTAGGTCCCCTCCCCTCCCATCGCATCCTCGGAGGCCTGAGGAGCAGGTGGCCAGCTCTGCCTAGACCTTGCTCTTCCTCCCACCACCTGCACAAAAGGTAACATCTCCCAGATCTCACTCGGGCTGGGACCCTGGTTCCACTCAGCCCACTGTGGCCCGTCCCCTAGGCCTGCTGATGCCGAGACACAGGTTGGGGCAGGGGACAGTGGAGCCTCCTCTCGCCTCTGCGCTAGCCTCGGCCAGCCGCCTCCCAAGCCCTGGTTCCTCACGGTCTCCTTCTCTGCCCTCCAGAATATGACATCGAGGCAGCCCAGGAGGGTTTTGTCCCTCTGGGTAAAGCGCTTACCTCTCGGAGCCTCTGTTTTTTCATCTGTAAACTGGATCTGTTGCGTATTTGGCAGACTGTAGGACTAAATGAGAACATGGAGTTTGGGGTTTGCTAACATGAGTTTGAGGTTGTCTTTTTTTAATCTTTCCTGTCTTTCTTGAGTGTTGGAATGCTTTTGCTCTGCGGAACTTTCCTACAGATTATGCTGGCCCACATAGACTCAGAAAATTGACACTTGCCTTGAGTGAAACTGTCAAGTTTTGGCCTGGTTCGGATTCTTAACAATGGCCATATTCTGGCCTGCAGCTGATCATTAAAACATCTCCCAACATTTTGCATCATTTAAAGTTAGTTTCAACCTGGAAGTCACCAAATGCAAAACTTCTCTCACTGCCTGGGACGTGCAATGATAGCACGCAGTTCCCTGACCTCCTTTAACTTTCGCTTTAAAGATCAGTAGCCTGTCTATGCATCACCTCCCTAATTCCCTTTGCCTTTAAAATAACTGCCAAAAGTTTGGTAAATTCATTAGCTGATTCCTTAATAACTGAAGACATGGAATCCACCCTTGCTGATTTATTCCCGCCTAGTTGTCAGGGTGGCCTCTTAGCAAGAGTTGTACCCATCAGCACTTCCTGCCCGTCCGTTCTGCCTCCCTGCAATGGCCTCATTAAAGACTGATTTAATAAAGTCATTTGGTGAGGAATTCAGATATTTTTGCAACATCATTCATTTCCTTATTGTCTTTCCCAAGTTACAGTTGCGGGATTTTTTTGGTAGTGCTATTGCTTGTAACTGCTAGTCCACTTTCTTTCTGACTTTCTATCATCCAGCATTAATACTCTCCCTTTGCCTCAGTTGCCCATGGCTTTAGTTGATTCTGCCTAATTTCCTTGCAGGGAACAAGCTTAATTCCGCAGACTCCTGCCACCGAGCCTGCCTCTCTCCCCATGTTATCATGGCTCTAGCACCAGCATCTAGCGAATTTTCCAGAGACTTTGGATAAAGCCAGGAGCTGACTACCAGTGTGAGGTTTAGATGCTGAGGCTGTACTCCTGCCACCGAGCCTGCCTCTCTCCCCATGTTATCATGGCTCTAGCACCAGCATCTAGCAAATTTTCCAGAGACTTTGGATAAAGCCAGGAGCTGACTACCAGTGTGAGGTTTAGATGCTGAGGCTGCAAGTTGTCACCAATAAGATGTCAGTTGGTTTTCCACCCATCCTGCAGCTGTCACAGAGACCAAGAGCAGGAGTGTACACAGTCAGATGGCTGCTGCTGGTTAGCATGATGTCCCCAGTGATCCTAAAACATCACTTAGTTCCAAAGTCCCCAAAAGGTGGGGAGTGGCCAACCAAGCTTCTTGGGAGATGCTGATTCATTGGATACCATTAAATTATCACCAAATCTGACTTTGTTATAAAAGGCCTCTGAAAGGAACATCTAAACTCCCCCTACCCTAACAGATACACCAAAGGAGTTATGCTATACCGATAGCAAATCATCTTTTAATTTCACTCTATACCACCCAGAAATTTATAGATTTAAACAAAATCTTGATTTCAAAAGGGCTGATGCAACACAGAGGCTCCTGAACTATGCATTGGGACAACTGTGTCTGACTGCTGCTTCTGGCACTGGCTAGCTGTGTGTCCCCAGGCGTGGCAATGTCCCTCTCTGAACTGCTGACTCCTCACCTGTTGGAGAGGAAGCCTCTGATGGCAGGTCTTATGAGGCTCTACATGATGTCCTGGAATGAGAATTACTATTTTGCCTACAGGTTACCGACCTGGCCATAAGGGTAGTGTAAGAAAAGGGAAAAGGGAGCACAAAACAGAAATATTAAAGGTACTGTCAAGTTAACAAGAAGTCAGTATGCAATTGTGAAAGATAAGTCGTGGTTCGTTTGTCCTGCTGCAGTATAGAAACCACGATATTTTCAACAAGATACCAAAAGAAAAGCATGCTTCATTGTCTCTCCTTAAGCTACCGCCTCTTCCTCCCTCCCTCCTTTTTTATCCCCATTTGGCTCCGACATCCTGGGACAGGCGATCAGAGCTGGGAATGTCCACTATGGCCAGGGCTCGTTGTCTAAGGGTGCAGCTGCCCAGCAGACATTTCAGGTGCACTGCGGCTGGAGCCTGGGTGATGCTGGCTTTAGCAGGATCATACGATTCCTATGTCAGTGCCTGGACCATCTCAGTATAAAATAACAGTCACAGCCTTCACCCACCACCTATCCCATTAATACCTGTGGATACACAGCCCACAACAGGAACACACAAATCCTTTTTTAAATAATAAAGATAATGCATTCATAGAAGCCACTGCAGCTTCAAGGATCACCAAGGGTAACCCTGGTAATGGCGCTGCCTTCTGCTTGGCTGCACCTCTGTTCCGTCCCTCTCCATCAGGCCACATTTGGTAACCATGTGGTTTCCTGCAGCCCTTGGGGCTTCTCTGGTTGGGTCTCTGAGCCCTGGCACTTGCTGGGGAGGAGCCAGCTGCTTTCCTAGATCCTCCAGGGTGCTCCAGGGAAGCTTGCTCAGGGCATCTTGCATCCATGTTTTCGCTGTGGCTTGGGATACATGTCAGCCATGAGCCATGGGGGTGGCATTAGGGTTGTCAAGACTGTTGAGTGTAAAAGCCAAGATTCTGCAGCCCAAGGTTGTTAAATAGGTCTCCTGGGGTGATAGCTGGGCTTGAGGCTGACGGGTCAGAGCTCTCCAGGAAGTGGAAATGTTCCTCGTCCTCTGCCCCTTCTTCAGTGCTCTCCTGCTCCTGCCGGCAAAGTTAATTCCCCCTCCTTGGGGCTCTCCAGGGCTTTGTTATGGCATTTTAGTGATGGCTCACCCATCAACTACGAGCACACCTAGGGCAGTCACTAAGTTTTATTTTTATAGCATTATATTTTATTATGTTGCATTCTGCTGTCATGTCATGTCATGCCTTGTCACGTTAGAGTATTCTCTGTGCCTGCTACCGTGCCTTGTACACAGCCCATACAGTCAGTGATCTTTTGATATTAAAAGGCCATGTCATCCTGACTAGTAACCAGTGGCTGGACACAGAACTCCTACTAATTCCACAATCGTTGTCATATGGATCATTTTATTTTTCATGAGAATTATGGATTGTTAACAATAATGCTTTACATTATGACTTCCTTTGTCCAATTCGCCTTGCACATTGCTGCCAGCTAATAAAATCTCCATGTCATAGTCAAGCTTGGCATAAGCTTACAGCTGAGTATATTATTTCATCTTTTTTCTGCCCCAGGCACTCCCCATGGCCCTTCCAACTTCTCCTTCGACCTGACAGAGGAGAATCAACCTCTGGAGATGATTTAATGCTAACTTTCTTTTTGCCCCTGGTGAGCCTGGCAAGGTTAGAGCTGGGAGTGGAGCCCTGATGACCTGGCTCAGCCTGGTGGCTGTCCGCTCCAGCTCAGAGCAGTACAGGTGGACGTCCCTGCCACTCGCTTCCTCCTCCTCCAGCCCTTCCCAGGGTTGCGGGGAGGCTCTCCCTGCTGCTCCCCAACGTGGTTCTTCAGAACTTACCTACATTTCACCCCCTCAGTGGGAGGTGATGCCCCTGGGCACACTGCCCAGGACACAGCTTCTCCCAGGCAGACATTCAGGCAGTTTGAGCCGGGCACCACTGCCCAGTAAGTGCCCACTCCAATTTACCCCAACACCTGGAGGGCATGTGGAAGCCAAATGCTTCTCCTTCCTTCCTTGACCCAGATGGCCCTGAGCGGAGGATGAGCACCAGTATGTCCAGAGGTGCACAGCCCCAATGACACTGGTCCCCTTAATGCAAAACAAGTCATTCTGTAAACACCACTTCACAGGACTCCCCTTCTCTCTCCATGTCATACAAGAAATCAATATGCACAGATGTTCTGGGCAAGAAAGGAAAATAATTCACCAAAGAACATAATCCCTTAATGCAAAACAAGTCATTCTGTAAACACCACTTCACAGGACTCCCCTTCTCTCTCCACGTCATACAAGAAATCAATATGCACAGATGTTCTGGGCAAGAAAGGAAAATAATTCACCAAAGAACATAATTTTAAGTAGTATTTATGGATTTTTTCCAATTCTTAAGCCACACATAATCACTATTAAAATTTTAGAAAATATAGAGAATTTTAAAGAAGAAAATTAAATCACCCATCAAGAGTTGGGGTGACTCTTGTGTCGTCTGTGTCCCTGCGTCCTTCCCCCGCCCCCCATCTCTATACAGAAACATGCGAGTGTGTTCGTGCACACAGACGTTTGTACTGATCGTAGAGTCGCGTGTGCTCTTGTCGGTTCACACTGCGTCAGGAGCACTGCTCACCTCGTTAAATGTTCTTCCCAATATTTCTTCTCCTTACCCAGTCTCGGGGGTGGGGCTGCCTCCTGTTGAAGGCCCACCCCCCACCCGCACCTCCACCCCACCCTCTGGCCTTGCTTTTAACCCTCCCCTCTCTCCTGGTTGCTTTCTCTACTACTACGAAGACACGTATGTCTCCCCATCCTGGGAATACCCCCTCGCTGCGTCCCCTCCACTCTCTGTCATAGAGAAGGTGGCAGAGGACGCTCAGGTGTGCACCGCACTTCCTCTCCTCCCAGGGCGCCTCTGTCCACCGCAATCCTGACACCAGGGTCTAGTTTCTCCTTCTGTCTTCCCCCATGCCCCATGTACTCCCAAAATCCTTCCCTCGGAGCCCAGCTGCTATGTTCTCCTGGGATTCTATAGAGAGCCTAGGAAGCTTGAACCTCCTGCTGGGAAGCGCAGGCAGAAGGGAGGGGGCTGCGAAACTCCCAAGCCCCTCAGGAACCTCAGCATGAGTGGCCCAGACCCTCTGCAAGTGAGGGACAGTTAAGGCAGAGGTGGTAGAACATAATCATTATATGCACATGAAGCAGCACCCTTAGCAGGGAAATTAGAATCTGCACACCTTCAGGACACTGCATTTTGTCTCAATGACTCTCACCAAATAATATGTAGATGTAAGTTGGTGATATTTAATCTAACATTCTGCTAATTTTTAATTAAATGTTCATTTTTATGGGGAAGCTTCCCCCCATTCTGTAGTCAATGCCTGGCCATTTTGCCTCATTACCCAGAGGCTCCCCAGCCCTCTTGTCGAGAGCAGCTGAAGCTGCAGACCTGGTCTGTAGAAGGACCAGCCCCCGAGGGGCCTCTGCACTGGAATGGGCCTGGCTGACATCCCAGACTGCAGACTCAGTTCATTGGTCGGAGCACAGGGTCAGTGCCATGTGCAGGGCTGGGCAGCTTCTGTGGTGCTTGGAGGAGCCCCATCAAAGGGGCGCCATGCACACCCTCGAGCTCACATATTTGTGTACTTATTATACCAATTTTCCACGAGCGTAAAGAAAATGTCTTGAGGAAAGGGCCCCAAAAGGGCTAGCACGGGGTGTCCCCTAGGTCAGATGAACAGGGGAATTGTCCATATGATCCATGTCCTCAGCTGTCACCTGGGGGGTAAGGATGCTGAGCAGGAGGGCCAGCCGGCCGTGGCAGGTCATTCATGGGTCTTGCTTTGGCCTTGGGGTTGTGCCCACAGCCCAGGCCTGGGCTCAGGGTTTCAACTCCAAATACCTCATTTTATGTGGTCCCCAGAGGTGACCAGCACCCATCCTCCAGAAAATGGTGGTGCCAGCTTGGTTGTGAGCACTGGGGGAACACGCTTTCAAAAGGACCCTAAAACTCGGGTCCACTGGC
>NW_007726499.1:273955-285659 GCF_000696425.1 Galeopterus variegatus | reverse complement strand
TTTGTGTACTTATTATACCAATTTTCCACGAGCGTAAAGAAAATGTCTTGAGGAAAGGGCCCCAAAAGGGCTAGCACGGGGTGTCCCCTAGGTCAGATGAACAGGGGAATTGTCCATATGATCCATGTCCTCAGCTGTCACCTGGGGGGTAAGGATGCTGAGCAGGAGGGCCAGCCGGCCGTGGCAGGTCATTCATGGGTCTTGCTTTGGCCTTGGGGTTGTGCCCACAGCCCCGGCCCGGGCTCAGGGTTTCAACTCCAAATACCTCATTTTATGTGGTCCCCAGAGGTGACCAGCACCCATCCTCCACTGCCCAGATTCCCAGAAAATGGTGGTGCCAGCTTGGTTGTGAGCACTGGGGGAACACGCTTTCAAAAGGACCCTAAAACTCGGGTCCACTGGTCAGCATTTCCATTCCCCATCAGACAGCTGAATGAGACTCCAAAATCATGGCCAGGGCACTCAGCCAGCCAATGACCTTCAGTGCACCGTGGTGGCTCTTAAACTGTGTTCACAGAGGACGAGATGACCTGTCCATCACACCTGAGCAATCCTGGCAGTGGGCCAGTCCCCCGAGGTTGGGGCTGGAAACACCAGCTGCCTGGCCCTTGGGTCCTTGGGAGGATGTAGCAGGGTCTCAGCTTTCTTCTGCACCCTCACGACCAGCTCCCTGCTGACACCCACCTGGGTCTCATAGACCTACCTCCCCAGTCACATGTCCAGAGGCGGCCTGGTTCTCCCAGCAGCTGTCACCCCTTCCCTGCAGGCATTTCCAGAACATCATCATTTCACTGCTTCTATGTCCTTGAGGTCATCCTCAACTTACCCCCAGTTCTTCCTCCTGGAGAGATGCTCGCAGGGCATGTCAAGCAGGCTCTGGGGAGAGACTGCAGAAGTGATTTGAACAGTCTCAGGGGAGGAGCAGACGGGGACTGCAGCCAGTCTGCACCAGCAGCACCAGCCAGCTCTGTGTCCCCGTCTCCACCCCCAGAGATAAAAGCCCTCAAGGCTGGGTATATGTGAGTGTGTGAGTGGCAGGAGAAAGGAGATACAGGAGGGACTGATGGGCAGTGGATGTGCCTGAGGCCCGAGGCCAAAGACAGACTGATTTGGGGGGCCAGCCCCAGCAGGCATCCCCCCTCAGACCCCTGTCCCGCCCTCAGGATCGCTGGAGTGCAGTGCATGACCGTGCCTGGCTACTCCAAGGGCTTCGGCTACCAGACAGGCCAGAGTTTCTCTGGGGAGTTCGACCACGCCTGGAATGCTGTGCACCTGGAGGGCAGATGGCACCTGGTGGACAGCACCTGGGGCAGCGGTCTGGTGGATACCACCACCTCCAAGTTCACCTTCCTGTAAGTACCAGTCGCAGTTCTTCTGGGTGTCTGGTCAGTGGAAGTGGGGGAGGCACAAGGTTGAAGGAGGCGGCAGGTGGAGAAGGCCGGCGAGGGGAAGGACAGCCAGGTGGCCTCCACCTGCTGCCCGTGCACCCCGCCTTCTGCGCTCTGAGGCGAGCTAGCCTAGGCCGACTGTGAGTGCCCAGGCCTTTCACTGCCTCACCTCCACCGGCTACATCCCCCCCCCTGGCTCCTGCTGCTGCCTCCACCAAAGCCCTGAAGCCTGCAGCATCTGCTCGCCCACAGGACACCTGTGAGGCGAGGCGGGGCAGAGATGCCTCTGTAATTGTCGGTAGGTTCCCCTCAGGCCTTTGGCCCATTGCCTGTATTATTATTTGTGGATGCCAGAATGTTCTCCCACTGCCTCCCTGATGCGGGTTCCTTCTCGCTGGGCTGAGACCACATCACATCTCTGAGGAAAGGGCTATGGCTTTGTGCGGAGAGGTGCCGTCAGTGGATGGCTGGGATGCAGGACTGAACAACATTTCCATGGAATGTGACATCCACCAGCAGCTCAGATTCCTTTTTGTTTGAAAAATGAAAGCATCTTGTCTGATTTTTGCAGCTTAAATCTTGACACCCCCAACCCCAGGACAAACACAAGCCACGTGCACACACGTCCTACATACGGGGCGGCGTGCTCACAGACCCGTCCTTTACCCCTGTTCTCGGAACATTGCTCCCCTTAGGCACAGGGAAGCCCCTGCCATCTCAGACAAGCCTCCCCATCCTTCTCTTGATCCCCATCACTGACCTCCAGGGAGCCACAGAAGCCCCCAGCCACCCAGCTGCACAGGCAGAGACAAGATGGGAGGCAGTGAATTCAAGCATTTTGCCTCTCTGCCTTCCCACAATCCCCCTGCCTGGCACCTGGTCCACAGGTTACTGACACCTTTGCTCCCTTCGAATTTCTGTTTGTCTTTGAGAGCTGGGGGAGCCCATTCCCCTCTGGACACCCTAGGGCATCAGACCTTGCCTTGGCTCCAGTTGCTAGAAGCAGCCACTGAGATGTCTGCAGTGCCCGTATTAGGGTTGGAGATAGTACCTCCTCCCATTCCGGTGTCAACAGGACCCCTCCCGTGAGTGTGTTAGCCAAGAGCAGGCCCCCAAGGTCCTGCTGTGGGAGAGCCCTGCAGGGCAGGTGAGGGTGGCCACTGACCAGCTTTCCCTCCGCTGCAGCTACAACGAGTTCTACTTCCTCACCCACCCCGCGCTGTTCATCGAGGACCACTTCCCAGACAACAAGAACTGGCAGCTCCTGAAACCCCCTCAATCTCTGAGGCAGTTTGAGAACAACATGTACCACAAGAGTGAATTCTACAACAAGGGGATGCTGAGTGCCCACCCGGAGACCCCCATGATCAGAACAGGTAACCCACAGCAGGTGGCTGGGCCAGGGCCTCAGCAAGGGCCCGCGAGCCCAGTGTAGGGCCTGTGGCATGTGTAGGTGTGCGGGGCTCCTGTCGCAGCCAAGGCTGTCAGGCTGTCAGGGCAGAATGTGGCTGTAGGTCCTGTTTGCAAGGACAGAAGCCCATGCGCACTAGCATAAACCGAGAAGGGGACGTGTCAGAGGCTGCAGGTCTCCTTGCACCCTAGGGCCGAGTGCACAGCCCAGCCTGTCACAGGAGCCAGGGAGGAAGGGTCCAGAGCCTGGCGAGTCTCTCTCAGCTTACACAGCAGGAAAAAAGACGGCCTCCACACTGGCTACACGCAACCTCCCCCACAGGTGCCCAATAGAAGCTGTATTCTCATCTCAGACTCCTGGCAGGGAGGACGTGGGGGCCAGGCAGAGCTGGGATCTGTGTGCCAGGGTCCAAACAGCAGGGTTCTCCCAGGACAGGAGGGCAGTTCCATCCTATCCTGCTGGCCCATGGGGGGGTGTCTCATTCCCGAGGTGACAGCTATCATGGGATGGAGTGGCTGGGCAGCCTGGCATAGGTACTTCATGCAGGTTAGATGGAGTCTCAGGAGCACTCAACCTAGAGCCCAGGCACAGCATTCTGCCTCCCCAGCAGGAGCATCTGAGTCCAGGCTGGGGAAAGGTCACCAGTGAGCGTGAGCTGGACAGTCTGTCGCCTTCCCTTGCACTCTTCCATGAACCAGGCTGGGGAGGTTGCTGGGACCAGGGGCAGGTGACCAGCTTCTGAGAGAAGGTGAGGCCAGGCTCTTAGAGAAGCTACTGCCCCTCCCCGTGGTCCTGGGAGCTAGGGAGGGTCAGGCAAGTGATTCCTTGTGGGCTGCAATGACTAGGGAACTGACCGCCTGTCCCTGAAAATCCATGGCCAGGACAGGGGAAGATAGAAGCACAGGGCAGGGGGAGAGGAAGAGGGAAGGGAGAGGCCAAAGACCCCTCCTGTGCATGCACTGAGTCTTCAGAGGTCCATTCCGGAAACACGGCTCAGGCACACGCATGTGAGAAGCATGGTGGGGAAGCACCCTGCACCCACCCTCTGAGCATAGCCCTGTGGAGTGAAGCAACACCAACTAGATTTTAAGATAATGTGTTGACATGACAGCTGTGCACACCCTAATGAATAGATGCGGGAAGGAACGGGGTAAATATGGGACCTGAGACTTGGAGGAGGTGATGTCCTTTCTGCGCCTGGGCCTCTGCTGTGCTCTGGGATCAGGCTAAGCCTTCGACTAATGTGAATCAAATTTTGGGGAGATGAGCACACACAGCTGGGGGCAAAGTTTTCTTGAGACCCCCAACTTTCAGCTTTCTCAAAGAGATCCACCTAAGGGGCAGAGGAACCCTTCCCGGGGTATGCTGCAGCTGGCTGAGACCGTGTTCAGTGACATCATGTTGGTTTCTTAGAATCGATCATGGTGAAAGTATTTACACCACAGAGATGGGTAAACGCTTCAAGTCAGGGCTTTTTCCCGCAGAGAGCCAGTTGTGAAGCATCTACCAGCAATCAGCACATACTGGACCTATGTGTGTCTCACCTGACCCCAACTTCTCTCTCCACAGTGAATGGAAAGGCCACAGTCACCATTGAGAGCTGTGCCCCAACGCTGTTCATGTTTATGCTCAACGGCAAGCAGGAGCACGGGCTGCTGAGCCTTAGGAAGGACGGGATGAAGCTGGAGGTGTATCCTCCTACCCTGGGCACCCACAAGCTGCAGATCTTTGCTAAAGGCAACTCCGACATCTACAGCTCAGTGCTGGAGTACACACTCAAGTGCAACTACGTGGACATGGGTGTCCGGCTGCCAGCTGAGCTTCACCAGCCCGTGGGCCCCAGCTGGTTCTCGGAGCAGATGGGCATTGTGAAGCCCTCCCACCCGGACCCCATCATCCACACCAGCGATGGACGCTGCTCCGTCAGCTTTGGCGTGGAGGAGGGCATCAGCGTCCTGGCTTCCCTGCATGGAGACGACGGCCCTGTCACCGAGGAGACGCAGCGGCGCTACATCTTCCAGCTGCACCGGGAGAAGCGGACCGAGCTGAAAGTCCAGCTGCCCCATGCCGGCAAGTTTGCCCTCAAGATCTTTGTCAAGAAAAGGCAGGAACCGGGCAACTACATCTTTGTCTTCAATTACCTCCTGTGCTGTGCCAACACCAAGGTGAACTGGCCCGTGTTTCCTGAGAGCTTTGGCAACTGGGGGCAGGACAATGAGCTGCTGGAGCCTCTGTCAGGCGTGCTTCCTGCCAACCGGAACATCCCATTCAAATTGAAGCTGCATGGTGTCGCCAAAGCCCTGGTGAAGGGGCAGGACACATGGCCCCTGACCCTGAACCACGAGGGTTACTGGGAGGGCAGCTGCAGCACAGCCGGCTGCCAAGAAGTCTATGTCATGGTGCTGGAGAATGCCAACCACAGCTTCTACTCCTACATCCTCAAGTACAAAGTGAATGCCCAGTGAGGGCCTGTGCCCAGCACACCCTCCCAGAGGCCAAGGCCAGACCTGCCCCGGGAGGGCCCCAGGGCAGTGCAGAGAGCCCTGGACACCACGGAGCCTGCATGCATTCACTCCTGAGCCTCTGCCTCCGTCTCCCTGCTCTGCCGCCAGAGCTATGATGTTTGTGTTCTGAAGGCTTCACTCAGTTGTGGCCTTGGCCGAGGGGATGGAGGCAAAGGCCCTTTAGAAGAAAAAGGTGCTATGTAAATCCAAGGTATTGTAAGCTGTCCACCAGTGCCCAGATGCCCCCTTCTCGTACTAATGCTGCTGCTGTCGTCGTCGTAGGGTCGAGGTGGGAAAGCAAGAATGTCACCCACGCTGAGAGCTTTGCGTGTGATGGGGAGAGGCTTCACCTGCACACCCAAGGAGGAGATGATTTGCAAGGCTGAGTCTTTCTCAAATCATAGAGCTCCTTTCAAGTAACAGCACAGTGTTCCTCACCACCTCCTGACACCCAGGGGATGTTTGACTGTCGTCTCTTCCCAGACCTGACCGTCTTCCACCTTCCTGCTGCCTCTTCATTCGCCACATCTTGCTCTTCAGGAGCCCACGACCAGCTGGAGGCTGGTAGCCTCCACGGTCCCTGTGTTTAGCTGGGAGTGTGACAACCAGAAGACTGTGAGGAAACTGCAAAGCAAGGAGCAGCCAGGGTATACTCCTGGAGGTCACGGGAGGGGCCAGGGGAGGGAGGAACACCACAGGCAGTCCTGCAGCCTGAGTCTAAGTCCAATGCTGTGGCCTTACTGGGCCCTCCAGGCCCCCACCCCCCTCTATAGGGGCCTTGTCAATAGCCCTAAATACAGCCCTGGGCAGGAGATCAGTGAGGCATGCAGCTGTAGCATTGCCACGGGGACTCGCACAGTAATGGGGCTCTGCCTACCCCTGGTGTCCTTACCAGCAAAGCCACCACTGGGGATACCTCCACCTGTCCTGGGAGCAGTTTTGGTGCTTGTCTCTGAGAAAAAGCTCTACCCCATCTCCCTTCCTCTCTTTCTCTGTCCACCTTCTGTGGGGACAGTTCCAGACCCCTCGTTTGCTCAGGCTTGGCCTGATAAGTCTGGCCCACGGCAGCACCTCGGGCTTGCGTTGCCATGGCAACAACAGAAAGGTTGGCTCCAGCCAGGGCAGCTGAGAAGGAGGGATGGATGGAGAGAGGCCTGCGTGTCTGGGGCCGACTTCCTGGCTTCGCCAGCTCTGTGACCCCCAAGAGAGACCAGCTCTGCATAGCACCCCTCCCCACTGCTGCTCCATGTGCCCCAGGCTCAGCTACAGCCAGGGCCAGCCTGGATCCTCATAGCCTTCTCTGCATTCAGCCTCACATCCATGTATCCACAAATGCTCATGGGCACGTAGTAAGTGCCAGGCACTGCAGTAGATGCTGGGACTACAGAGGTGAACCAAGGAGCCCAGCCCCTGCCATCAAGAGCTGAAGGTGGCTGAAGGTGGGTGGACTAGCAGCCTCCCCCACTCCAGGCCTCTCTCAAGTTCCAGGCTCCGACATTTCAGTCCATCATCCCCTAGGGTCCCTCTTCTCAAGGTCCCCACTGCCACTCAGCATGGACCTGGCCCAGAGCCAGTGTACGAGGGTGCCCATCATCCACCAGACTGGGGATCTCCAGCATGAGGGGCATAGCCCTTGGGGGATGAGCTGCCCTGGCCTCTGTCTAGCGCCCTCTGAGGCTTTGCCACTCAGGCCCCCAGCCCATGCTTTGTCACCCACGCCTGAAAAATGCACAAAGGCCCTGAAGACGTAACCACTGTGCACCACCACAGGGAAGCAAGAGGAGATTTTACACCCTGAAAACAGCCTTTTTGCTCATCTTTGATTTTATGAGCTGAAAGAAATGTGCTGTGTTTCATCAAAATAAGAAGTGCCTTCTGTGACTCATGTCACTCACTGGCCCCAGAGCTGACTGCCACGCTAGTCCTGCTGAAGATCTTTTGATAAAAGATGTACCTTTTAATAAACAATATAATTGATCAGTACATTCTGGAGCATGCAGGAGTTGCCGCCTAGCAAAATAGGAGCTGTTCTCAGCACTAGAAAGGAGGCCGCCTCTCAAAGCACCCGCAGGGCATGCCCCTCCCTCCTGGTTAACCAGGCACCCCCTTTGTGAAGACAGCTGTAGGCTGAAAATCACCTGCTTTTCTTTCCACTGAAGTGAGAATACCTGACATGAAACCCAGTCTTCATGAATTTTTACATGCATGCTGCTCAGGGTAGAAATTCGGGGTTGCATTTTGAAGGCTTTTATTCAAATCCTCATCTTTGTTTCCTGGTCGACGAGTCCCAGTTGCCGGTGGAATGGCACGGGCGCCCCCTGGTGGCAGAAATGCGGAGCTGCCGGCGCTGCAAACCTTCGCGAGGCTGGATGCATCACCCGGCTTTACGCAGAACTTGATAAAAATGCTCTTGAGATGTTTATGCTAAAATCGCAGGATGCTTTCTCGTGGCTTCTCTGCGCTTCCTCGTGTGTACACCGAGCACATCTCTGCCAAGCACAAGCTGTGAGGGGACCCCAAGGGACTGCCTGGCGTGGTGAGAAGATATAGAAGGGGGGATAGAAATTAGGAGTGTCGTGCCCAAAAATCTCTTCTTGAAACAGAAACACAGGACGTGGGACTGGATGGGACAGTTCTGACTACACGCATTGCTATGCCAGTGAAGGAACTCAAGAGTGTTTGCTAGCAATTCCCAGTACAGCAGTCCCCAGGCCACAGGCAGAAGGGTGCCAAGGGTACAGGCGGGTGGGGGAGTGGTGGGGCAGAGGGGCTCCAACCACAGCTGCAATTAACTTCTTTTCAGCTTGTTTCAGAAGTGCCACCAGCACAGCTGGGCTCCATTTGCAATCTGATTATGATCATTGTGTGCTCCCCTTATGTTACATTGCCCCACCAAGACAAACTCCTCACAGCCTGCTGAGATTAAAAGGAAATAGATTAACTGAAGTATGAAGGATTTAGGCTAGATGTAAAGAACTACTTCCTGTTGTTAAGCAGGAGGGACACGTTGCCAAGAAAGTTCGTGAAATCCTCTTGTCAAAGGACTTGGAAAGTAGACAAGTCTCCCCAGTGGTCTGGAGTTTCAGATGGCATGCTAACTGGAAGGACGAAATCCTCTCCAAACCAATTACTTTTTGCAATATACCAGTTCGCCCACAGCAAACACAGGGTAACCATATTGCAGAGTCATTTGCAACTGGCAGTTTTCAAAGGTGGCGTGCATCTGTGAACCACATCCATTTATCAGAGGTCTGTAATTCTTTTTATTGGGAATAAGTAGTTGGAAATCTTAAGAGCTGATGACTTCTCTACGTGTGCACTGAGTTGTGTGGGCCGGTGGCTGTTGCGTATGCTTTCCCCACATTGTTGCTGGTGTTGTTTTTCAATAAAATTTATATTCATTTTTATCCAACAATGTAATTATCGATCCAGTCTTATCACTGTTCTCACAAGGAGAGAAAAAAAAAAAAAACAGGAGAAAACACTTTCATGTTCAAAGGGAGCCCGAGGAAAAAAAAAAAATCAATGTCCCAGCCATTTGAATGTGATGGCAGGATGCAGATGGAATGTCAGGCAAATAGCTATTTCACATTAAAGAAAACATAATTAGGTTAGTTCCAGCCCTTTCTGGCTCACAGGCCTTTGAAGAACCTGAAGGCAGGTTCTTTCATTGAATCTTGCTTAACTTGAAATTTTTTAAGTCAATCCTAATTTCTTTTTATAGTGAGAGAAAAAAAATGTACCCCAAATGCCTATCAACCTACTTTTTTTGTTCTGAGCATATATAAATATATATTTCTTGATATTCACGTACATGCAGAAACTTTCTAGCAGGTTACCTACACAGATTATTCATAAATTAGACAGTTATAGCAATATAGAAAATACAAACTTAGACATCTCTGAGAAGCTGCCGTCACCATGGAGACCATTCTCCTAGCTGTAGTGTGAAGGACTAAAACAACTTGTGTTCTCAAATATGGCCTCGCCCTGTCCCTCACTGCTGGGTCCACAAAAATGAGACCAGCGTGCTTCTCCTTAGGACGGAGGCCCACAGTAAACCGTGTCTTCAGCAGCAAGAGGAAGTCAGAAGGGACAGTCTTCCACACAGGAGGAGGAGGAACTCTTGAATTGTTAGAACAGTCTGAAAATGCCAACCCCAGGCCTGGAAGGGGTGACCTCCATCGTCCCTTCCAGTCCGGAGAGTTTGTGATGCCGTGTGTCTGTGAACAGATGCTGGCAGGCGGTGGGCCTGCGGTTGTCAGTTATGGAGCATCTGAAGGGCCCCGCTGTGGAACATCTGAAGGGCCCTGCTGTGTTAAGAGCCTGCCCGAGAGCCCCGGCAGACTGAGCCGCTGGCCCCTGTCTTGCCTGAGGGCAAGAGGCTGGAGAAAGCTCAGCAGAAGGACAAAGGGGAAGCGGACAAGCGGCAGCCTCTGCCATGGTGTTGGTTCTCTCTGACTTAGCAAGCAGAACTAAAGAAAACAAAAGCCAACTGGGGTGTCCTCTTTCAGATGTCCCACAGGCATCTCCAAGTCAAAGGATGATGAACTGAAGTCACTTTTCTCCCCCAGATGACCTCTAACTCCTCCTGGGCCCACAACTCAGTAAATGCATCCCCATCCACCCAGGAACCGAAGTCAGACTCATGGTGGCTGCTGGTGACTCCTCATCCCTCCCCATGCCCCAGTGATGAAATCCAATGCATTCTGGACGCGTCCCCTCTCTGGCCTGCTCTCCAATGCCACCTCCACTCCCTTCCCATAGCCTGCCGTAATTCAGGCCCTCGTCCACTCTCAGCTACACTGTTGTGATTGCTTCTTATGGTGAGATGACCCCCACTGCCCCATTACAGTCCATGTTGGCCACTTATATGAACATCAGGACGACGGGGGATGTTAAAACAAGGTTTCCATGAAAGGCTTCCAGAAGAAGCACACCATCTCTGGAGAAGGCGTGATCTGTCAGGCACTGGTGGAAAAGGCAGGTCTTCAAACAAACACTGGTTTTAACAGGGAATTAGGAGAAAGCCCAGTCTCCTCCTTCTGCTCTCAAGACACAGGTGCCGAGGTTCTCGCTCCTGGGTGATGGTGCGTAGGATGGCTGGCTGCACCACAGCCAGAAGGGGGGCTGCGACAAAGTCTGGCGGTGGAGCCTAGCCTGCAGGTGAACAAGCTGCACCTTGTAAATCAGATCATCCACGCCCGCGGCGCACAGATCAGTTATTTCCCTGTTGTCCTCCTGGACCTACACCAGGATTGATCATATTTTCAAGTGCACCCGTTGGATTCCCTGGGGTGCAGCTGCAGGGGCAGTGTGAGGAGTGCTAACAGTGTTCTGGAGGGTAATAGCTGCGAAAGGTACAAGGGGAGGGAGCAGGATTGGGCAGAGAATAGCTCAGATGGCGCTGCAAATCTGACCAAGTCCAGGCCAAACCAACAGGAGCTCCAAAGCAAAGCTTTCCTATTAGAAGAGTCCCAATCTGTGCAGAAATGGCTAGGCCCTAGAGAACCCACCGTGCTCAGCCGCTGGCTGGGGCTGCCTGGGAAGAGCTTGGCCTCCATTCAAAAGCTAGAGCTGACCCTGACAGCACTAACAGCTGGAGACTCTCAGCTCACTGCACTCCCTGCAGCTAATCAGCAAGTTCTTCCCAGAAGGGAGATCTGAGCAGCGCACCTCGGTGTCTGCCGCACAGTTAATTTGGCTGTGCTACAGAGGAGTCGGGAAAGTCGGGTGATGCCTCTGGCAGTGGAGGCGGCATGCCCACACCATCTGGGATCCACTGATCACCCGTGAGGCTGCAGCAGAGGGTTTGTGGAAGGGACAGGGGGTCTGGCTGCCTCGGCACAGGAGGAATGCATCCTCTGAGGGCCCATCTTCAAGGAGCTATGGACTAATTCGATGGAAGGGAGCTTCCTCCTCACTTCTCTTCTTTGGCTTCTTGCCCCCTGCCACCCAGGGCCACTCAAGACTACAGCCAGAGGATTGGTCCATGTTACGTTTTTACTTAAATCACGCCAGTGTCTCCCCGGTGCCCAGGGATGAGGTGCAGACCCCCACTCTGGGCTCATGCTGCCTTCCCCCCTTTGTCTCTCATGACTCTCCCTGAGAGCCCCTTGGAATAATCAACCACATGACACCAGACAAGCTGACCCTCACACCACCGTGCATGTACACAGGCTGTCCCCTCTCACCTGGGTGCCCTCCCCGCCCTCTCTCACTGGGAAGCTCTGCGTGGCCTTCAAGGAGCTGACCAGTGCCTGTTCTGTCAGCCCCCCCCCCCAGCCCGCTCCTGGGGACCTTTCTGTCCCCACCTTCTTGCTCACTTTCCACCTTGTCTCTCATCTGTCAACCCAGCACTTGGTACATGATTCTGATATTGAAGGGGACTTGAGGTTCCT